>NW_021680907.1:25720-32600 GCF_001412515.2 Diachasma alloeum
ATTTGTCAGCTCTTCCCTCCATAGTCCCCCCAATAGTCCACCAATTTAGCAACAATCCCCCCAAATTTCACTGCACTTTCTCCGGATAACTGTCGGCTCTTCCCTCCATAGCCCCCGCCCCCATAGCCCGCCAATTTAGCAACAACAATTTGTCAACTGCATTCCCAAAATATCACTCCTTTCAGAATTCATCCACTGAGGCACCTCCGCAAAGTTTCCCTCCATATTTCCCGAAAGTCCCTTGATGCACTCCCAAACATAGCCGACACAATCATGTTGTCTCGTTCCCTCCTTGGGTGTCACACACCTATCCTTGCCTTGCCTCAGTACCCAAATCTTTTCTTTTTATCCTCCTCATCAATGTGTTTCTCCCGCAGAATAGCCGCAGCCTCACCATCAACTACCACGTGGATCTTCCCCAAATTCCCGATATAACCTCCTTTCCACATTCACACATGGTGCTTGCCGCCAGTTTCTCTGCCCCTCTCACTCCTCTCGCCCAGTTCGTTAGGCGTCACCTAACCTCGTCGCCCGCCCTCCCAGAAAACAGTCTTCAAACTTCCCAGATTTCACCATTTCATCCCGAACTTATTATTCCCTTGGAAGATTGCCTCATGAGGAACCCCCACAGTCACTTTTCCTCCAATATTTACCAAAAAAAACCCATAATTTTTCCCAAAAACTGACGACGCAACCCCCCAATGAACCACCTCTCACGAGCGCCACCACCCGTCTCCTAGCGCCACCACCCGTCTCCCAGCGCCACCACCCGTCTCCCTTTACAACTTAAAAATTCTCAGTGTAATAAAAACTCTCCCGAAGAAATTTTATACATCACATATATTTAGTAATTTTCAAGTAATTCGATTACAAATGTAATTCGAGGTTCCCATTCCTGGTTTAGAGCCCCCCCACCACTGATCCCAGTCAATCAGGAATTTCAATCTGGAGTTAATTTAACGGTAACCGACGTTTAACCGTGGTTAGATAAACCAAAAACTGGCCCTAAAAGTCTTCACTGGGCCTTGGGATCCATTGAACAGTTTGTGATATATGCCGGAATATGTGAATAACCATCAGGGAAAAACGCGGACCCGATCGATTTTGACCCATATAACCATGAAAAACTTCATTTTTTGCTGTTTTTACCAAGGGGCTACTCACTCCTTAATTGAGTGACACCATGATTTCAAAATGAAGTCGATTCCGGATGATTTCAGCGGTTATTTCAGTGATTTCGAAAAAACTAATTTTGGTGATTTCGAGCGTCACGGAAGGTGATTTCATGATTTTGAATGACTCCATAAATTTGAAATCACTGATTTCAGAAAAATAAAGTTAATAAATAATAGGGGTGGGGCAAAACGGGTTGGATCAAATATGAAAATCGAAACGCAATATTAACTGCCAAATAATGACGAATTGGTTTGATTCTGTTCCGCCAATCTTGAGCTAATGACGATGAAAAGCGACCCATTTTATCATTTTACTATGGCAGTGAGTTCGGCATTTTATGATCATCGTTGGCAGGTGTGTCAATTTCGAAATCGCAAATTACTTATAGGGTTCGTACTACGCCAGTGCGCCACTGATTTCGGTGATTTCCTTGGGTTCATACGATTTCACGTGATTTCGGAATAATTTTATGCCAGAGTGGCGCCGTGATTTCGCAAGTGAGAAGCCCTTCAGTTTTTACCTTCAAAATGCTCCTTGCGCCGTAATTTTCATACGATTTTCGCTTTTTTTTTTAATGTTCGTTACACTCCAAAGAATAAAGTTGAGCATCCGTTGTACTTTATTCGCAATGGATCATGAATAAATGAATTTTGAATTTCATAAATATTTTGCATCGCTAAAGTAGGATTAAAAATTCATTTTTTTTGTAATTGAACATTGTAATCATGCGTAATTTAATTGTTATAAACAAAACAAGCAGGGGGTTCCAGCCTATTCGACAGAAGGCATGCGACTGTTTCTTTTTGCGTTATTAGTCTTTTTCTTCTTTTCATTTCTACCAATTCCATTGGTAGTAAGCTTCCGAATGGATCCGTTCCTCGTGCCTGTGACAGGCATACGCATATACATGCCTGTCACAGGCGCGAGTACTAGTACTTTACATAATACAAGGATTTTCATGAAAAAACAGAAAAACGGGAATATCTCGAACACTTTGTATGAACAGGTATAGATTTTTTAATTGATCTCGGTAGAGGACATCAAGACGAATATTTTGAAAAAAAAAATGGAATCGGTTGCAAAGTTTTAAAGATATTGAACATAATAGATTTTCAGAAAAAGTTGAATATCTCCGAAACTACTGGTGCGATTGAGCCCACCTCCAATACAAAACTTTGTTATCATAGGAGGAAGATTCTGTCCAAATTTTAAGTTGATATCTCGATTTTTGCACACGTTAGCGCGCGTACAAGGATTTTAATGAAAAAACAGAAAAGGGGAAATATCTCAAAAACTTTGTATGGACGGGTATATATGTTTTTGTTAATCTAGGTAGAGAACACCGAGACGAATATTTTGAAAAAAAAAATCTAAATCGGTCCAATAATTTGAAAGATATTCGTGAAAAACGATTTAAGGATAATCGGGCGAGGAGGAAATGTAGGAGGTGAGGTGGAGGGGTTTCTATTATTTTCCTGCAGAAAACCAATCGCTGAACGAAAAAATTTTTCCCATTCGGATTCAAAATTCGGGCAATATTAGGGAGTATCTCCGGTTAAAAATTATTTTTGGAACTAATCAAATTTATTTGTATCTGTTCCACGCATTGAATGGTTTTCAGATTGTTTCTTTGTAATAAATGAAAAAATATTAATCCATGCAAAAAAGTGGCAACATCGTCGGTAGTTTTCTTTTTCACCAGGAGCTGGTACCACTGACTCGAGGGAGCTCCAATCACAACGCTTCATCGCTCTCTTTCAAGAGACGTTTAAATTGACTGCGCTACCCCCACCCGATCGGTACTTGGGACGTTGCTACTCGTTTGGGCTGCGTGCGCAGAAATTTCATTTTTCAGTACTTTTTTCGCTATTATTAATAAACAATGTTCCTAGGCGACAATCTTCTTCACTCAAAAAATCACAGATCATATGTTCTAAATGTGTATAAAGTTTCATGACTTTGGCTGCATTTTTTCCTTGAGTTTTGCAGTTTTTTTGGTGATTTCTATAAGATCATGGGTTAAATGACCACTTTTTCCAAAATTCTTAATAAATTAACCATGCTCCCCAGCAGTCTAAAACTTTGCACACGCCTTTTCCATCATTTAAAGAATACGTAAAAAAAAGAAACAAATGGCTGATTTTTTTCCAACCCTCCAGCTCACCCGATTATCCTTAAAAACGAATCGCTTTATCTCAAAAACTACTTGACAGATCGGGCTGAAATTGTGCACAAAGTTAGTCCTTATTAAGACCTATAATCTGACAAAATTTCAAATTTTTTTGAATTATTTTAGCCACTTAGTTACTCAATTTTCTAAAAAATTGACCATCGAGAAGGTGGCGGTGAACATATTCACATACAGACATGGTCGCCAAACTTCGTATTTTTACGTTTCAGACCATTATATNAATATTAATCCATGCAAAAAAGTGGCAACATCGTCGGTAGTTTTCTTTTTCACCAGGAGCTGGTACCACTGACTCGAGGGAGCTCCAATCACAACGCTTCATCGCTCTCTTTCAAGAGACGTTTAAATTGACTGCGCTACCCCCACCCGATCGGTACTTGGGACGTTGCTACTCGTTTGGGCTGCGTGCGCAGAAATTTCATTTTTCAGTACTTTTTTCGCTATTATTAATAAACAATGTTCCTAGGCGACAATCTTCTTCACTCAAAAAATCACAGATCATATGTTCTAAATGTGTATAAAGTTTCATGACTTTGGCTGCATTTTTTCCTTGAGTTTTGCAGTTTTTTTGGTGATTTCTATAAGATCATGGGTTAAATGACCACTTTTTCCAAAATTCTTAATAAATTAACCATGCTCCCCAGCAGTCTAAAACTTTGCACACGCCTTTTCCATCATTTAAAGAATACGTAAAAAAAAGAAACAAATGGCTGATTTTTTTCCAACCCTCCAGCTCACCCGATTATCCTTAAAAACGAATCGCTTTATCTCAAAAACTACTTGACAGATCGGGCTGAAATTGTGCACAAAGTTAGTCCTTATTAAGACCTATAATCTGACAAAATTTCAAATTTTTTTGAATTATTTTAGCCACTTAGTTACTCAATTTTCTAAAAAATTGACCATCGAGAAGGTGGCGGTGAACATATTCACATACAGACATGGTCGCCAAACTTCGTATTTTTACGTTTCAGACCATTATATATAATTTCCAATGAAAATTAGAGAATGTGAAAATCGGACGATTACAAAGCTTCTATTCGGAAGCAAAAATGGCAGGTTCTTCAACCTAAAAAGGTGGATTCAAAAGAAAATTTATGAAATTCAAAATTTATTTATTTGTAATCTATTGTGAATAAAGTAAAGCCGATACTCAACTTTATAGTCTGAAGTGTAACGAACATTAACAAAAAAAGGTAAAATAGTAAGGAAAAAAATCGATCGGTTCCGCCATTTTCCCCAGTTATTCCCATTTTCCGTCAAATCTCACAAACTGTTCGATGGGTCCTAAGGCCCAGTGACGACTTTTAATTTTCACCGACGTATCCCCTTAATATTCTGATTCTCTAATTTCGATTAACGCAGTTTATTAATTTTCTCTCTATGTACTCATTCAACTCATCCATTTTCATATAATCAGGAAGTTGAACTGGAAGATGCATCAGAACGTGCACGTTTGGCCCTTCAGATAGTTCAACACTTGAGCATTGGTGAGGCAAAGGCCACCGAGGGCAGCGGTGACAATAATACCACTTCAAAGGCAACTATTGAGTTTACAAGAGAATTTGTTCAGCCTGTTGAAGCAGAAGAGACGGAATCTGAGGAGCTGAAGCTTGTGCTTGACAGGCAGCACAGTCTACTGCCAGTTTTTGGCCATTTACTTGCTATGAATCGCAAAGAGAGACAGCACGCTTCACCCCTCAGGAGACTTCTGGCTGAATCCAATATCGATTATGCACAACTCAAGGTAAGCTATAAAAATTGCCTAGCCATTGATCTCCACTCTCCCATAATACTCATAAATATATCCCTTTGCACTCCCAACACGAAGTAATATAATCACATTACCAGTCAGCTCCTTCCCTTCTCTCCCACTCATACATATAATTCAATATTTGTGTTTTCCAGAGAAGGAATAAAAGTGAATACAATAACATAATTTTTTCTGTCACCGTAAATAATTTCGTTGATGTGAAAGATGAAATAGAGGAAACTTTCACAATTTCTTTACGAAAATTGACGTATGATGATGAGACACATTTTATGTCTAATATTTCAGGAAACCTGGTCAAAGGAGGAAAAATATGGATTGGAAAAATTGATCAAGGATAGAGCCTCAAGTGCAACGAATACGGAAATTGAGGATCTTCTTGAAATACTTGAATGTCACTTTGACCCAGAAAAAACGCCAAAGGTCAAAGTCGAGACTAAACAGAGGAAAAGATCAAAGAAGAACAAAGAGAACCGCAAAGATGCCTCGGGGATAGAGAGTCCAGACACCACAACTTTGCATTCACCGATTAAAGTAACAAACGAATCACTTGATAATGCTGAGGTTTCACCAACAACAGCATAATAAATATTCACGTGCCTCTGATGAAATACCTCCCCTAGGCAACCCACGAAAAAGAGATGAGGGTGAATGGAATTTGTAGAGTAAACCGTTTAATTTTCAATACTCTACAGATAAAAGAGATCATTTTTTTTAGTTAAAGATTATTTTTTCGTTTATAAGGGAACAAGTCAGTGGGCCTGAGAACTGTTGAATGTTCAAATTGTTTCAATTACTCATTAACTTGTTTATTATTATTAATATCAAAGATATCTACTTCGTTAGCCAAGATTATTATTCGTTCTCCAATTCTAGAGTTCATGATCATTGATATTTTTTTATTAAACGATTTTCTATAAACTGATTAATATTAAGAGAGAAAATATATTTTTCGAAACATTACAAAAAAGAGGAAAAATTTTACAGCTGCATGATTTAGATCATCCTAGATATCGGTGTTCACTCGAGATTATGAATATCCAATTTTTGTTTTGTTTTTTTTTTCATTTTTCGATTTACGATGAGAGCCATTTTTCTTTTCGTTACAAACAAGTACATAATGTTGATTGCATAATTTCAATCGCAGTGAGTGGACACTGATTGAACTTCAAATAATGATTATGAATATTTAAGAAAACAACCAAATGGATTTCTAGTTATTTTTCCGATCTCATTGTACTGATAAAACAAATTTGAAATAAAGAGATTTACGACCAAAAAAGAGTTTTAAAAATTCATGAAAAGAACAGTCTCACACCTATAAGTAGAAGCTATAAACCAGAATTCACTTTTTTACGACATTAAATTCCACGGAGTTTGTAGCAGTAACGACCGTTATCCCGAGTATCACTTCACACGACCGCAATGATCTATGCAATCTGAATTGAATAAAAGTGAGAAGGTTTTACCCAGACTCTTCTCCAAGTTGAATATTGATTCGCCCCCTTTAAACGCATTTACCTCACTGCAATAATTCAGTCTCCTAGTCGTGCGATTTTTCTCCTTTTATCCGAGGAATAAAATCGACGACTCCATTGGAAAAAAAACTCGCTTGAATCTGCAACATTAACTCCTGAAACATTTTCTATAAAAATCGAAAAAGAAAGTACCATGGTGAAATGACCCATTTCCCCCCTGTAAAAATGTTGGAATAAATCTGACTGTAAATGCAACAGTGGGGG
>NW_021680907.1:32625-40939 GCF_001412515.2 Diachasma alloeum
TGGGGGGGGGGGGGGGAGGACGAATGTGGATGACGTCCAAAGGATGCACCATCAACTAGAGACCCTGATCAAAGTATGTGACCCAGTCTTCTGCTACTCTCTGCATTCGTCCTGCAGCTCGAACCAGTACTGTGACTACTTCAGTTTATATTTATCACTCTCCGCACATGTACCTTTCCTACCTTTTACCTTCTCCATATGGAATCAAGGTACACATACATACATACATACACACACACACACACACACACACACACACACACACACACACACACACACACACACACACACACATGTATAAATTTTACTGCCTCTTCAACCATTTCTCGCTTCCAGGAAGGGCTTCTGTACATAACAACTGTGCCCGAGAAACATGATGAGTGCATAACACACACATTGGGATGAATGAACCATGTCAACCGCTTCACCAGTTGAAACCTCCACCTCCACTTGAATCATTGTAACCCTATCGCCTCCTCTTATATACACATTCGCACCAAGTTTATTGTCCTATGGTAGTAAACCATTGGAATGTTATCATACCTGTATGATTCGGTACAGTGGGCGCATATAAAACCGCCAACAATTCTTCATTGCATCGCCGGAGGGGTTGATGGTACAAAAAATTTTTTTTCCCGAAAAGTACAACCTGCACTTCATTCTGTTATTCCCACTTTCCATCCCTTATTTCTAGTATTCCCGGTTTATTGTTTTTTACGCTATTTCCATGTTTGAAAGTTATGCCCAGTATTCATGCCAAAAATGGTTCCAATAGGGAAGGGGAAGGGGGTAAGAGAGCTGATAGGATTTGAAGTTATTCCTGTTCGACTGTTTTAATATTGGATGAGTCCGTTAGTGAAATGTTGACGGAAAGAGATTTGGTATCATTGGAATACTTTTGACTCTAGAATGTTTTTCCTTCGATACTTTGTCTTGCTTCTCTTCTTCGTTCCTCCCATTATCATTATTTTTTCCTCTATTTCTATCGCAGCAGAGCCCTCCAGGGAATACGGTAGAATTCACGAGCAATGGCGTTGTCTACACCAGTAAGTATGAAACATGAAATGGAAAATAAAACAATGTTTTGATATAGTTGAAATAAGAAGGATGTTTTTCTGAATTCTGTCTCTTGAAGACTTAGTCATCTATGAGATGACGATGATATGGAATTTTTTATATCAACGCGTCAGGTAGACATACATAGATAACAAGATGTGATATGAGGTGAAGGGCAAAATGTCTTCATTACATTGACTAAAGACATCGTGGAATATTTACTTTTCCAGTATTTTTGGAGTTGATGAATAGATTTTTCGGTATAACTTGTTCGATAAAGAACTGCCCCATTTCCAAGTAACAGAATCTCTCTATATTCTGAAAATCGAAATCGACTTCTGGTGATGAAAATTTGGTCCTCGAAATTAAGACGCCAAAATTAAGGGTCACGAATGTCAAAATTAGGGTCACGGGGATCAAAATAATGTTCGTGAGGGTCAGAATAAGGATCATACTGTCAGAATGAGGGTCTCAATTGTCAAAATAACGGTCATGGGAGTCAAAATAAGGGTCACGAGAGTCAGATGAAGGCTTATGGGGGTTAGAATAAGGGCCGCGAGGGTCAAATTAAGGATCACAAGGGTCAGATTAAGGGTCCAAATAAGGATAACAAGGGTCTAAATAAGAGTGACAAGGATCCGATTAAGGATCACAAAGGTCAGGGGGATCAATGGGGGTTTTTGAGCGAAGCAAGTAGGGGGCGTAGCAAGGTATAACTATACATTGTAGTATTATGAGAAATAAAATTTACTTTTGAAACTCTTGATACCGGAAAAACATTCATAGTAACAGTCTCCTCGGTTTTCATGTCAAGGTTTTACCTTTTTAATTTTAATTTACTTTGACTCGGCTCGGAAGAAAAATCTTTATGGAGATTGTTATTTCATACGAAAAAATATTATTATACCATAAATACATATGAGAAAAAATGAGAGATGGCTCCCTCCTTGCAGACACATCCCATATTAATTTTTTTTTATATTTCTCCAATTTCTGAGGCAACGCAACCAGAAATGTCACTCACAATGTTTGTACTTTTTTTCTCCAAGAGACCGGGCGTTATTACGTGGAACGAAAGTGATGGGGCTCGCAAAGGGGCCCGCTGAGATTCGTGGCGGGAACCCTAGCAGTAAACTCATGTTTCGTGCCAGTCCTCATTTGCAATGGGTGAGACTTGTCGTTGGGGTGACTAAGTGCTATTGCACTGCGCGCGGGTACCCGCTACTGCCTACGGAAAATAATTGACGCCTGAGCTTTTGGCAATACAAGTTAATTGAGTGTTCAAAATACCTCACCGTTTCTCAAGCTTCGCTTCCCTGAATTCATCGTGGTGTTTTCCTTCGTTCACAGGAAGGTTCCTATTCTCGTCGATTTTTGAAATTTCTTGGTGTTTTGATAATAATAATAATAATTATTATTACATAATAATTGTTGGAATTCATGCCTGAATACAAAAATTAATTTCTTAGTTTAGTTAAACATTTTCTCTTTTCCACCCAAACACTCAGGGTGACATTTATGGCTTTTCTTAGAAAATAGAGACGTGTAGAAAAACAGTCCTCATGGTGAGTCACAAAGGAGAGGCTGAAGAAAATTGAAACAAGGGCCTTTTGTCAAATGGGTCCAGAGAGTGAAAACTCTCATGACTTTTAGTTAGTCGTCCTAGAGACTTCGTTGGAGAAAGATATACCTTCTGCGTGCGATCATTAAAGAGTTTTACTTTGAAGAATAAAACTAATGTGTTTTTATTGAGTATTCCTACACATAATCCAATAATAATAATCCGATAAAATTTTTAGTCTCCAATCCTTAATTTCTTTCATTTATTCTATTCATTCTATGAAAAGACAAGGATAGAAATCGAATTTATGGGTATGCTTCCATTATTCGAAAAAACGTATCAATTTTAAAACTTTCCGGTAACATTGAAAAATTAATTTTTTTAGTTCTTTTCACTCACTTTTTTTGCGTTTTTTGAATATTCTCGCTGGAATATTGATATCCCTCTAATACATGTAGAAAAAAATTGACTTAAAGTTCCTGCCGTTGTAAAAAAAGAGAAAAAAACATTTTCTAGCCGATTATCCTTCTCTGATTCTTTTTTAATTTCCTTTTCATAATAATAATTGGAATCTGACCGTAGGAATGAGGAGTACCGATATCCTTTTACGATATAAAGGAAAAAATAAATTGAAAAAAATTTCAGTAATACATGGAGAGATTTTTTTATTACCCGAATGAGATTTCGAATGACTTTTATTTTGTGTGTTTGTTTTGATCACAAACAAAAACACTTGATTGATCTTTAACATAATTCCTCTTTATTCAATATTGCAACTTGTGAATTAAGGAATAGTATATTACGTTACAAGTGTGAAAAAGGGGGAATGTTAATACGGGTGGGGTAATGTTTTTAGGAAGAGTCGTAGGACACGCGCAGCCGAACGATAGACGAGACGAGCAAGTCTTCAGCTCGACTCGTGCCCCCTCCGCTTGTCTCGTCGAGTCTAGCGCGAGGGTGCGCGTGTCCTACGACTCTCCCTAAAAATAACACGAGTTTAACGTTCCCCCTTTTTCACATGTGTAACGTTTACTATTTTTTGAAATAAGTGTTTGGAAAAGTCATCCTATTCTGACATGCCCCTGCCTTTTTTTAATCGTTAATTAACTTTTTTTCGCAAATACTTTTGATTTACGGAAGAGAGGCGACCGACTAACGCGTAATGACTGCCGTATGGCTGATGTAATTAAGTCAAGACGAGTATGGTTCAATTGATAGTCCAGTGAAAGAAGGTCCGAAATACATGGTTCTGCGAAACAGCCGGCTTTTTTGCGTAAAAATCAATTTTTGACTTATAATCAATATTCGAGGCTAATCAAGGTACTCACCCTCCAGTAAGGGGTGAAAAAAATTGAAAATTACCCCCAAAAAAGTGTTTTTCTGAAATAACTCGAGAAATACTCGAGCTACGATGTGAAGCATCAAACAAAATTGTAGAGCGCAAAATTCTCTACAAAAAAGGTCCTAACCACTTCACCCCTATTTCGCGTCGTTCATCCCCCAGAGCCGTTCAAAAACTCAGAGTGAGAAAAATTTAAAAAAACATTCAAAAACAATTTTTTTTTTTTAATTTTTCCGTCTTATTGAATGTTTAGAAAGGTTCAAGCTTCAAGTCTCATTTTTTTACCCCATTGGGAAGCAATTTTCACGGAATTACGACCTAAAATTCATTATAACTTTTTTTCCAATCGATGAATTTTTTTTTTTTTTCATAAATTTTATTATAATATTTCCGACAATTTTTGTAGGAAACATTTTCATGTATCTCCTACAGGGATAAAGTTTAACGCAATTCTCTATTTCTACCCCTCCAGGTAGGTTCTATCGGAGAACCCCTGGAGAACAATGTGCCCTATGTCGGCACCGCTCGCACGCACAAGAGCCTCTCTCCGACTCAATGCGCTTGCGCATGACGTCACCGTGTAGTCTATTAGAGCGTCAACACGTGGAAAAGTAGAGTGAAGATGTTTTGGAGTTATAATGGGTATATACTGTGTTTCATAATTTTGGATTATTTGTGTAACAAATTGTGAGTGAAATACAAAAATAAAACAGTGATCGGAAGAAATCATCGAGAAGACGAGGTAATTAAATTATGTTAGTTCTTTCTCGCTCTGCTACCATCAGGAGAATAAAATTGCTCTCGTTAAATTTAACCCTTCAGAACTCGCGCTATAAGCGCCGCGCCGCCTTTTTCAAATTTTCGCTTGCCTCTTGCAAAATTGAGCTTTCAAAAAATTGAAAAAATTAGAATGCCTAGCTTGAATCATTTAGAATGGATTAGCAAGGTTCTTATCCGCTGAAAATCCATCAAGGCTACGAAAAATAATAAATTGTTGAGGCTCATACACAAAAGCGGCGCCGTGCCGCCCAGTGCGAGTAACGAAGGATGTAAAATTTTCAATTCCGCTGTTGCTGTTTCCCGCTCGCCGCACGCTCGGCGCGTACCTATGAACGTGACAACGCTGCGTTACTGAAAGCACGGGCGGCGCAGCGCTCACCACGCGAGTAACGAAGGTCGGTGGCTGAGCGCGAGTTCTGAAGGGTTAAGGTTAACATCTAAAATTTTCTCCTCTACAGTTTTTTCCATTCTCTCCTAAAATCGCTCGAAAATAATAAAAAAAAATATAATTAAAATCAACAGTGCTACGAAATTAATGATACTCCATACGTCAATTCTCCCAAATCCTAATTAATTTCTCATTGAAAGTGCAAATATCTGAACAATGAGTGATTTTATTTAAAAAATGTTGATTTTTTTTCCATTGACAATTTTCTCGTCCTCAAAAATCCTCGAAAAAACGAGGTAATTAAAATATATTAGTTTTTCCGCGGTCTGCTACCATTAGGAGACTAAAATTGCTCATTTTAAATTTGAGGTTGATATAACTGAGGGGTAAAAAATATATTAATATTTTCTCCTCTGCATTTTTTTTTCATTAACTCCTAAAAACGCTCGAAAATTAAAAAAAAAATCAAAATCAACAGTGCTCCGAAATTAATGATATTCCATAAGTCAATTCTCCCAAATCCTAATTGATTTCTCATTGAAAGTGCAAATATCTGAACAATGAGTGATTTTATTTCAAAAATGTTGAAATTTTTTTTTCCATTGCCAATCTTCTCGTCCTCAAAAATAATCGAGAAAAAAAAATCATCGAGAAAATGAGGTAATTAAAGTATGTTAGTTCTTCCTTGATTTGTTACCAGTATGAAAATAAGATTTCTCATGTTAAATTTGAGGGTAACATCACTGAGGTGTACTGAATAAATTAAAATTTTCTCCTCTACAGTTTTTCTTCTATTTTCTCGAAAATTAAGATAGATTTAATAAAAATCAACAGTACTCCGAAATTCAGAATACTCCATACGCCTATTCCCCAAATCCTAATTAATTTCTGATGGAAATATCTGAACAATGAGTTATTTTATTTATGACGATGAAACTGGCGGGAGAACGTAGCGGGAGATGTGGTGGGGGGACTACGGCCCCCACTACCGTCGTTCACTGTACGCGCCCACGTTATTCAATTAAAAAATTAATAAAAAACAAAGCCGTATACAATTAAAAATATTCTCTATTTGTAGCTGAGGGATGGGGGAAGACTATTGGGGGAGGAGATATCTCGGTGAATTCAATCGGGGATTTTCAATTGATTTTTGAAAATCCAAATGAAAAAAAAAATTATCATTCAAGGCAAACACTTGGGGTCAAGTTTTTTTTCACAATGTACCCCAAGGGTTGGGGGTTGATTTCCACTAGGAATTTTCCTGGTGTCTTCATTAAGGGATTTTTCATTGATTTTCAAAAATGAATTTCACCCAGTTTTGGGGAAAAATAAAGGATTAAAATCCAACGCAAACACTCCGAGTGGAAATTTTTTGTGCAACATGCACAGCGGGGGTTGGGGGTTGATCCCCACTTGGAATCATCCTGGTGCTCTCACTAGGTTGCACAAAAAATTTCACCCCTAAGTATTTGCGTTGGATTTTGACCCTTAATTTTCCTCCAAGACGCGATAAATAAAATGTTCGAAAATTAATTGAAAATGCCCTAATTGGGTCACCACTAAAATTTCGAATGGGAATCAACCCCCAACCCCCCTTGTGCATGTTGCACAAAAAATTTCCCTCCCAAGTATTTGCGTATGATTTTCACCCTTCATTTTCCACATTTTCCAAATTAATTAAAAATCCCTTAATGAGGGCACCAGGAAAATTCCTAGTGGAAATCAACCCCCAAACCCTTGAAAAAAACTTGACCCCAAGTGTTTGCGTTGGATGGTAATTTTTTTTTTCACTTGGATTTTCAAAAATCAATTGAAAATCCCCCATTGAATTCACCGAGATATCTTCCCCCCAATAGTCTTCCCCCATCCCTCAGCTACGAATGGAGAATATTTTTAATTGTATACGGCTTTGTTTTTCATTAATTTTCCAATTGAATAAGATGGGCGCGTACAGTGAACGACGGTAGTGGGGACCGTGGCCCCCACCACATCTCCCGCTACGGGCTCCCGCCAGTTTCAGCGTTATATTTTATTTTCAAAATAAAAATGTTGAAAATGCTTTATTATTGAAAATCCCCCCCCCTCACCCCTACTAAAAATATTTCACAATTTTATTTCATAGCCCCTCGTTGACAAGATGAAATGAAGAGATTAGAGACCTTTTGCAATATAATTTGTTACACCAATTTTTATCGAGCGCTTTCTACAAGTACATTTCTATCAATGATGAGTGATTTGGAAATGTCAGAATATTTTTTCCGTAGAAAATTTCCTGTTCTATAAAAATTTTTGTTTGCAATTTCCTCTTCACATCACTCGATAACGAAATGAAACAGAAATAAACGAAAAATCTTCTCTGGAGGAGAAAATTTGAGCCTCCCTAACCTCAGTTCTTCAATTTATGAATGTTTTTATTTTCGATACATCGACGTCATTTCATACTTCCCAAACTCGGAAAAGTCAAAATCACTACATAAAAATCTTGTCCCGAACTGGTGCGATGGAGTTTTTTTACTCGTGTGGTTGGCCAGTCCTCGCCTTCGGCTCGGACGCCAACTCCACAGGAGTAAAAAACCCCATCGTACCAGTCCGGAAAATATCTATTCTGACTCATGTGATTACAGTTCTCGGCTTCGCCTCATATCCATCAGATTTTTTTTTGTACTACTATTCTGAATCGTTTTGTATTATGAAAATATTGAAAATAATTTTCAGGTATCTTGTAAATGTGCGAGCAGTAAATGCAACACGGCTGTATGTGTTTGCAAAAAAGCTGGGCTAAATTGCAGTCAACTATGCAAATACTGTGATGATGATGATAATTGTCTGAATCAACCTGTCGCGAATTCAGATGAACCGGCAGAGAAGGAGACAGATGTTGAAGTTGACACAGATGAAGAAATTCAGCCTGTTCGGAGGAAAAACATCTACAGATATGATTCCGATGATGAAGAGGAAGAAGAAAACGAAGAAGAAAGAGATGAAGATGACGGCGATGATGAGTTCGAAACGATTGATTTCGATTATTATTGATATCTGTAATGAAAAATTCCCCATTAAATGCTGTTTATGATTTCCAACTCATGAGTGAATTATTGAAATGATTACCACCTGGAAAAAATCAATTGCAATCATTCTATGCCTTTATAATTTATATATATATATATATATATATATATATATATAA
>NW_021680907.1:41254-48912 GCF_001412515.2 Diachasma alloeum
ATATATATATATATATATATATATATATATATATATATATATAAATAATTTTTTAAAAAATAAAAAAAATAAAAATAAAAATAAAAATAAAAAAAAATAAAAATTCTAAGAGAATTAGAATTTAGAGATATAACACAACTGTCATACTGGTAATTTACGAATAAATTTGTTCGTTTTTTATAATATTTTCTCGTAAGTAATTTTAAACTACACAAAGATTTAATCTCGAGAGTGTAATACATGATTTATTATTTTTTGACTAATTATTCAGTTTTTTTCTTAGTTTCATTCTGTGAACTCTGACATTTTCCTTTCAGACTCTGTTCATGCTGGAAAAAATGAATTTTAAATATGTTTTTTTCTTGCGTCAGTGATTCTTTCAGTAATTGTTTATATCGTTATATATGACTATCTGGTATTACCTGAACTCGTAAATTTGATGTCTCGTGTAGAATTTAGTGCACTCATGAATGCAAAAAAAAATTAAGAAAAATTAGGAAAACACTAAAGGAAATCCATCGATTATTGGGGAGATTCCAAGTGAAATTAGTAGAAGGGCTGTGGTTTTCAATGGAAAAGCCATTGATTTTTGAAGAAATTTCATAACATTTAGTCATTACATCGATTTGGTATATAATGACAAGGAATTTATACCCTATATATTCGTCAATCACACTCAATTGTCTTATTAATTTTCTATAAAAACTTTAGAATAGGTTCATATCACTTAATTTTTCTGTAATTGTTTACTTTTCTGACATTTAGAGAAAAATTCCTCCTCATATTTTTGTTTCAAGCCAACTATCAACAACATAATCCGAAAATTAACACAAACAAATTTTGTCCGACAAAAAAAAAGTTTTTCATTGTTGAATCATTTCGATTATCACGTTTTCGTTGTTCACTCTTCTTTCTAACAGGCTACTCGGTGACGTCATGCGCAAGCGCATTGAGTCGGAGAGAGGCTCGTGTGCGTGCGAGCGGTGCCGACATAGGGCACATTGTTCTCCAGGGGTTCTCCGATAGAGCCTACCTGAAGGGGTAGAAGTAGAGAATTGCGTTAAACTTTATCCCTGTAGGAGATATATGAAAATGTTTCCTACACAAATTGTCGGAAATATTATAATAAAATTTAAGAAAAAAAAAAAATTCATCGATTGGAAAAAAAGTTATAATGAATTTTAGGTCGTAATTCCGTGAAAATTGCTTCCCAATGGGGTAAAAAAATGAGACTTGAAGCTTGAACCTTTCTAAACATTCAATAAGACGGAAAAATTTAAAAAAAAATTGTTTTTGAATTTTTTTTTAAATTTTTCTCACCCCGAGTTTTTGAACGGCTCTGGGGGATGAACGACGCGAAATAGGGGTAAAGTGGTTAGGACCTTTCTTGTAGAGAATTTTGCGCTCTACAATTTTGTTTTTGATGCTTCACATCGTAGCTCGAGTATTTCTCGAGTTATTTCAGAAAAACACTTTTTTGGGGGTAATTTTCAATTTTTTTCACCCCTTACCGGAGGGTGAGTACCTTGATTAGCCTCGAATATTGATTATAAGTCAAAAATTGATTTTTACACAAAAAAGCAGGCTGTTTCGCAGAACCATGTATTTCGGACCTTCTTTCACTGGACTATGAGGAGATTGTGGTCCTCAAATTTACCCCCACTTTTCCCAATCCCCACTACAATCCTTGTCTCCCACCTCTGACACTCAGGCCTACGATCTCCTTAGTCCGACANGGGCTGTGGTTTTCAATGGAAAAGCCATTGATTTTTGAAGAAATTTCATAACATTTAGTCATTACATCGATTTGGTATATAATGACAAGGAATTTATACCCTATATATTCGTCAATCACACTCAATTGTCTTATTAATTTTCTATAAAAACTTTAGAATAGGTTCATATCACTTAATTTTTCTGTAATTGTTTACTTTTCTGACATTTAGAGAAAAATTCCTCCTCATATTTTTGTTTCAAGCCAACTATCAACAACATAATCCGAAAATTAACACAAACAAATTTTGTCCGACAAAAAAAAAGTTTTTCATTGTTGAATCATTTCGATTATCACGTTTTCGTTGTTCACTCTTCTTTCTAACAGACTACTCGGTGACGTCATGCGCAAGCGCATTGAGTCGGAGAGAGGCTCGTGTGCGTGCGAGCGGTGCCGACATAGGGCACATTGTTCTCCAGGGGTTCTCCGATAGAGCCTACCTGAAGGGGTAGAAGTAGAGAATTGCGTTAAACTTTATCCCTGTAGGAGATATATGAAAATGTTTCCTACACAAATTGTCGGAAATATTATAATAAAATTTATGAAAAAAAAAAAATTCATCGATTGGAAAAAAAGTTATAATGAATTTTAGGTCGTAATTCCGTGAAAATTGCTTCCCAATGGGGTAAAAAAATGAGACTTGAAGCTTGAACCGTTCTAAACATTCAATAAGACGGACAAATTGAAAAAAAAATTGTTTTTGAATGTTTTTTTAAATTTTTCTCACCCCGAGTTTTTGAACGGCTCTGGGGGATGAACGACGCAAAATAGGGGTGAAGTGGTTAGAACCTTTTTTGTAGAGAATTTCGCGCTCTACAATTTTGTTCTTGATGCTTCACATCGTAGCTCGAGTATTTCTCGAGTTATTTCAGAAAAACACTTTTTTGGGGGTAATTTTCAATTTTTTTCACCCCTTACCGGAGGGTGAGTACCTTGATTAGCCTCGAATATTGATTATAAGTCAAAAATTGATTTTTACACAAAAAAGCAGGCTGTTTCGCAGAACCATGTATTTCGGACCTTCTTTCACTGGACTATGAGGAGATTGTGGTCCTCAAATTTACCCCCACTTTTCCCAATCCCCACTACAATCCTTGTCTCCCACCTCTGACACTCAGGCCTACGATCTCCTTAGTCCGACAGTAGACCGATGTTTTCAGCGGCGCACACAGTTACAGGAATAACGACACTGGATTGGTCGAAAACGTACCGACTGGTGCCATCTTTCAACCGGTGACATAGAAGTGAACCCTAAACTTGTAACTGTAAAGTCAGCTGTTATAAACGAACAGTGAATCCCGTAAACGAAAAGTTACTTTTCGGTTACAACTTTAAAAGTGACGAAAAGTGCCACTTTTCGCACAAAAATCTGTAAACGAAAAGGGACTTTTCCAAGCACGTGTTTCAAAATAGTATATTTCGTAACGAGTGCAAAAAAGTGTTTTTTGGCGAGTGGGAGGTTTATATCACGTGTCTTAGGCGAGTGATATAATCCCACGAGCTAAAATCATTTTTTCACGAGTTACGAACAAGATTTTTCATCACAATGTGTGGAAAAGGGACGTTTTACTACTAAGTTACTTTTTCGCACAGCGTGATGAAAATATATATATAATAAGAATAAAAATGGATAAAATCAAATTAATCCAATTATGAAAACGGAAATGAAAATAAAATAAAATGAAATAAAATAGTATAAATTAATCTAGCGACGTGCGCGAAGCTTCCGTTTGCTGGTCCGAAGGATAAATTAACTTTTTTCACGAGTCATGAATTCGCATAATAACATAAAGACACAAGACCACCCCTCCCCGCCCCATCGTCGTTGTGGATTCGGCCACAAGTAATCAAAAACGAGAATAATTAATTCTCATTTCGTTTCAGTAAATATATTCAAAAATCTTTACTAAAGGATCAGAAGAATTTACCAAGACACCTTGTTTGAAAGTGGATTTCAAAAGGGGTATATAAAATAGTTCCCTACGTTTCTTTCTGAAGACACTAGTCCCAGGGCTCCCAGAGCTCGACGTCTCCTAAGGACGAAAACATCGCAAGAAAATCATAGAAAAAATACCTCAAGTTCTTCACTTAAAAATCGTATCTCAATTTCCTTTAGAAAACAGGAATCTGAAGTTGAAGTTCAGAATCTACGTATTTCAGAGAATTAAAAAATGACTAACTGAAAAAATTATGTCTGTCTTAAACCTCTTATAAACATCCCGAGTGGAAATTCCGGTCAGGTCTTGATCAGACATGTTACGCTTCTGACCAATCTGGATTTGAGCAGGACGAATGGATCCGAACTTGTTCAAGTCAACTGTATGAAAACCAGATGACCTGCCTGTCAGTATCAATAACAATTATCAATGATAATTAATCCAAAACAAAAGATAATTCAATTCTTTCACCGTAGGCCGCCTCTCTTAATGAATCTCTACTGTTATTACCTCTGAAAAAGCTCATTATTTTTTTACCGATTCTAGGGATCGAACCGGGGACCCTATGATTGCTAATCCTATGCCCTAACCACTACGCTATCGTGGTATTAGTATTGAGTAAACTGTACATTGCCTATATGATTTGTACCGGGGTATTCGTTGAATTTACGATTATTCCTGATCTCGCGGATGTGCGTGTGTATTGTCAGAGATAAAATATGTTCAATTAAATTTTTATTTATTTCATTAATGAATAATAATAATGATAATAACAATAACACTAATAGATGAATAGATATTTGGTGATTTTTTTCTCAAGATCATTTGCGTGTAAGTTTGATACTCCTCTAATACGTATTTATGGCATCACCCTCCCTTCTGTACATTTGAGAAGGGCTGGCTATTAATTAAATTGATTAATTTAATTAAATTCATTAAATTAAATTGATTTAATTCAATTTATTTTAATTATAGTATAATAATGATCCTTTTTAAAGATTGAAAATAATTATTGATAACGGTTGATAAAACTTAATTTGAATAGTATAATAATAGTTAATTAAATTATCCGAAAAACTTATTAAAATTAATGTCAGGTGGAGCGGATCTGAATCTGATCATTTTCTCTTCAATTGACCCCTTTCAAATGCCGATCAAGGACATCAAATCCGAATTTGATCAATTTGGGGTCAGGCAGCCGACCTCAGGGTGAGATCGTGCCTACCTGATCAGAACTTGATCTGAATCATCCTGCAATTTTTCGGATCCGATCTACTGGATCAAAAGTTGGTCAGGTTCTCATCAGGCATCATGTGATCATGTCTACCTGATCAGAACTTGATCTGAACCCGCCTGTAGTTTTTCGGATCCGCCCTGCTGGATCAGAACTTGGTCAGGTTCTCATCAGGAATCACCGGATCAGTCGAATCTTACAAAAACCTGATCAAGTTCTGATCGTGCTTCAAGTGGGTCTGAGGCAATTTCCCCTCGGGATTATGTCTCACGGGAAATTTACGTTGTTTCTTAATATTGTAACGTGTTATTTTTTATTTCGACCGTTCAACGATGAAAATGTAAAGCGTCCAGACGAGAAGTCACATTACCAGCGAATTGAGAGTAAAAAACTTATTCATTATCAAATTTTTGTTGAATATTTTCTTTTTGATTGTATCGAGCCCATATTCTACTGCTCATCGGATGACGTCGAGGGATTTGGAGCCTGGATGGAATCTACACGGGGTTGGACAGAATATTTGAGCTTCGGAGAGAGAGAGAGTCCTGAAGTCAAGTTGCATGCAGGGTTTAGAGTCACGTCACATTCGAGTGGATCGAATGATTTCCGCATTGGAGGCAGTATCCCGAGTGGAAATTCTGGTCAGGCCTCGATCAGAAACTGATCAAGTCCGATCCGAAATTCTGATCAGGCATACTACGCCTCCACCTTATATTTTTCCACTAGGGTTTCTCCGCTACCATCATTAGGCATTAACTAAATTTAATTTTTTTGAGAGAAAAAATTAGTAACTTCCTAGCCGGGAATCGAACCCGGGACCTCCCAATGTCGTGTCGGGTGCTATTACCATCTGAGCTACCAGGACACTTACGAATTTCACTCTCAAATTGACTTATACCTGAGTGGAAACTCTGTTCAGGTATCGATCCGAAACTGATCAAGTCCGATCCGAAATTCTGATCAGGCATGTTACGCCTCCACCTTATGTTTTTCCACTAGGGGTGGTGAACGACCGAGCAGCGGTAACTGGTATAGTGACCCTAGTTGTAGCTAGTGGTGTCCCCGACGACTATCTTATGTCTTGGTGGGAAAACACTGGACTGACGTTAGACGTCCGATGAAACATCAATTCTTTATGATAAATCATTTGAACATTTTTTGTTAATAATACAAGTATGTTTTGGACTCGTGAGTTCTGAATTCGTTTGGTTGAATCAATCAGGGAATGGTCAGAAGGTGTCGTCATCGCCGACCAATTAAATTGATGTTGAAGGAGATGTCGTCATGATTGACCAATGGAATCGTTGCCGGTTGGAGAATTAGCGAACGCGTGGGTCAGTTGTGCCGACTACGACACTTCTCGTTTGGACGTTGCGAGACTAACTCTATTTTCTGGTGTTGTGTGTCACCGGAAAATTCTGACGATATCGAGGCCTGCCGTGGTCTTGAAGGGACTGCAAGGAGAATTTTCGACACCCGTTCATCTAAAGTGGACATTTATTTTGGGTTCCATATTACGGTGAGCGCAGAGCTGAACAGTTTCCAAGTTAATCTGTGTTTATTAAGAATTAATTTTGTGTCATTTGATAAGATGCTTGGCGTATGGCGGTTTTGACGCTATTTTAATCAGTTCAATTCTCCTTTCGGTTTCTTGCCCCTTGTTCGGTGGAATTGTTTTAGTTTCTTGATTTCAGTCATTTCGAATTTGCCTAATTTTAGATTTTCGAGGCATTAGATAATTTGTTTTGAAATCTGTAATTAAATTCAGTGACATTTTCTATTAATTGTATAATTCTCGTTTCATCTAGCTAGTTGTCGACAGTCGGATGTGGATCTCTCGACAGTTAGCTGCTATTTTGACATTCTAAATTCATTTTGATATTTCCTGATGTCGAAAATATTGAGTTAATTATTCAATTTTTTTCGACATCGGGATTATTCCTTTTGGGAAATGGAATTGGGATTGAAGCGTCGGTTTCGACGCTCGGGTTTTCATTGTCGTGTGACCTTGTGTGCGGTCACGAGTGATTGTCTCTTGAGGCAATCCCAGTTCTCGTCGACCGAAATTTAGATTTCTTATCCATTCCGCCTATTATCGAGGTGTTCATTTCTCGAAATAATATTATTTTTCTCGCTGTAATTTTTGACTGATTCAGTACCGTATTAGTTATTTTACCTTTTGACATTTTCATTTTGACTTCAATTTATCTTGACTAGTATTTTATGATTGACAGATTACGGTTAGGGAAAAATTGTGATGTATCGAGTCTTTAGCTTTGTGATTTGTAATTTATTGTGATATATATTTTCGAGTTTTTGAGAGAAATATTTGAGAAATAAGAAAGGGGGTTTCATTTGAATAAAAGCCATTTATTCCCCGTGATTTCTCATTTTTGTGATTCATGTGGAATAGGTTAAGAACCTAGTCATTTCAGAATTATATAGGACGACATTTTGTGGAACCCAGCCGCCACCGCGCTTGATGCTGAGTTGTCGGCAGTCGTCCTTTTCGTCGCGGACTTTGTTGATATTTTGAGTTTGTGATTTTTGCACGTTTCGCACGTGCTGGCGCCCAACTATTTAATTTGTTGTTTTGGTCGCCGAAGGCTGCATATCTTCGTATCGTTCCGCAGAGGTGCAAAATACGTTACAATATATAATATCCGGAAACTGTCAGAGTATTGTGAAAGATTTAAAGCTTCGCCCCCCCCCC
>NW_021680907.1:49073-53696 GCF_001412515.2 Diachasma alloeum
CCACACCGCCGGGCATTGATGACAAAAAATAGTATGTGCCACTCGGCCCGTAGTGTCGGTTTGCGATTCGTGTGAGTTAGCAGCACTCGGCACGGTAAGGCCTTATTGATAAGGCCTAACTTACCGACGCCTCGTGCTGCTAACTTCACACTCATCGCAAACCTCCACTTACGGGCCTTGTGACACAAATAACTATTTCGTTTACAACTTTAAAAGTGACGAAAAGTCCCACTTTTCGCACAAAAATTTGTAAACGAAAAGGGACTTTTCCAAGCACGTGTTTCAAGAATTAATATACATACCTCGCCTTGGAAAACACATCACGCTCTCCCACGTGCTTGCCATCCTCGCCTTCGGCTCGGAAGGCAAGCATGCACGTGGGGGATGGTGATCTGTTTTCCAAGGCTCGAGCATGTAATGTACTATTTTTTTTCATTTATGCCGGCGAGACCTTCGAATCACTTTTTTTCTTCAAGTATTAGAGGGATATCAATATTCCAGCAAGAAATATAAAAAATGAAAAAAAAGTCGGCGGAAAGAACTAAAAAATTAAATTTTTAATGTCTCCGGAAAGTTTTAAAATCACTTTTTTTTCGTGCAATGAAAGAATACCCATAAATTCGATTTCTATCCTTGTCTTTTGATAGAATGGATAGAACAAATGACAGAAATTACGAATTGGGAAGCAAAAATTTTATCGGATTTTTATTATGTAATGTAATTATGGAATAACTATGCTACATATAAACTTGAATCAACTCCATTTACAATTACCAACATTTAAAATTATTCAAAATGATTTAACGTAAGAAAATCTCAAATTTGAAAAAATTGAAAAAAAAATGAAGGGTGTTCGTTGAAGGTCATATGTACCATAATAATCTCATGATTCAACATAATTTGAATATTTGGAGATGGACATCGGCCACTTGGGAATGATTAGCCTGGAGGAATACGCTCATAAAAAAATAAATCAAGAAAATGATTTCTTGGCAAAGGCAATTTTTTTCTCAGTGAAAGTGTATAAATACTTCAGAGATGACTCGAGACTGAAAATAAAGATTAGATATGGACTAGGCCACCTCGGATAAAACTGGTCGATATCGGAGATTATAACAGAAATAAATTGTTCAATCCATGACCCTCTGTGATAATTGCTTCTATTTGATTTATTTTATACATTTTCATAAAATATAAATTTGATTCGGAATTAAAATATTTCCAGATTTTTGATACAACTTCAATGTTTAACCCTAACTATCATGAATTCCTGAATTTAGTTTGTAGCTATTCGGTCGAACCGAATAGTAAGGAGAAAAGGTCACAAGCTTTCGTATTTGCTATTCAAGGTTCTGGCGGTATTTGGTGAAGTGGTGGGGGAACGCAAATGAATGTTCGACTTCATTGTTCAGAAATAATAGAATGGCGAAAATTCACGGAGGATTTCCAGGGCTATCCCTCTGTATCCAGTGCACGGAGAGAAAAATTCAAGAAAAATTGCGGAACAAGTCACGTAATCTGCCAGCGAGAGTCGTTTTCAGTTGATTTTTAAGGGAATGAAAAATAATAAATCTGAAACATTCAGTAAATTCTGTGGTCTGTAACTGAAAAAGTACGGGGCAGGCACGTAATTTTTCTCCCTAGGGATGACAAGTTGGAAAATTTAACCCACATTTCACGATTTAATACGGCTCGAGCCGTAAGAATTCACGTAGAACTTCAAAGTTTTTACGGAACTGGCGGGAAATTTTTACGGAACGTTCCGTAAATTTTCACTGTGTCATCCCTTCTCTTACCCCCAATCGTGGATGATCGGACATCCTCGGACCTTTTCGGCAAGTTCGAGACAGGGAGATCGTGAAATCGCAGACAGGGAAATCGCAACAATAGTGGAAGTGAAAAGTGACAGAATTATAATCAGGATCAGGAGTTATTAATTGCAAGTATAATTTTTATATGTGGTCACTTGTCAAATAATCAGTTATCTAAGAGGTTACTCTACGGCCGGCTTTGCTAAATAGTTTGCATCCTTGCATTCTAACCTCAAATACTCACGTGTTCCAAGCATGGTGAACACGTGGGTGCAACTAATTATTGAATTAAAATAATTATTCCTTGGTGTCGAGTCAAAAGTGTTTTTTTGAATAAGTTTTGTCCCCTGATCCATTTACAAATTCCCTCCCACCAGCAATTTATGTATGTGATAAAGGTTTTTTTCATTTTTTTTCATTGTGCACGACTGAATCTATGTTTTGTGTTTTTTTAAATTTTTTTCCAGTTCATAAAATCATGGTAAGGGAATTGAGCAGCGAGAGAAGAAATTGGACATCTCATTAAGCATTTATATCTTTTTCAATCAATATTTCTTTGCATGCATTTCTGTCGCTATTTTATTTTCTTCGAAATCAGTCGTGATGTTTTTTTCATTCTTTGACTCTAATCCCAATGAACTGTACTCTTCCGTATACTATTATATTCCTAGTATTCCTTTCTCATTTCCATTTTCATAATTGAAAATAAAAAATCGATATAGTCGAAAATAAAAATTTTTTAAGGCTGCAGAGGGCTATTTTGCGAGGCCAGAGATTACCCAACACGTAAGTTGATTGATTTGAGAGTTGCAAGTGGCTAGCTCCTCTTGAAAAATTTCTGAAATGTGTCTGATTTTTTCTTTTGATTTTAGCCGTTATTTCAAGAATTTTTAGATGATACGGATTTTAAAACAGTTATCAAGGCATACGAAAATGAGGGAAGACTACAGAAAATTTCAAGAAGTTTACTCAGTCGGACAATAATTAGAAGAGAAAAGGACAGGCAATTTGATAGAGTATATAGGGAGGAAGGGCTAATCTCTTTGAAATCTTTTCGAATTACGAAAAATCAATTCCAGACCTGGGTCAAATCAGCGAGGTGTTCATTGGCGAGAATCCTCGAGTTTATTATGGAGAATACAGGAGAGCCAATGATCGAAGGATTCCTATAGCTGGATGTCTCCATGAACACGATGATTACATTAAAAGAAAGTTGAGAAGGAAGGGGTTATTTTTGTTGCCTGAGCATGTTAAGGAGTACTTTACTACCAAATTCGTAAGGTCTGTGAACGGAAAATATATCCTCAAAGTATGGGATTAAATTCAATTTCTATTCTTTAAAATTACCTTTCATTTCTTCCTTTGTGTTTTTTTTATGAAAAATAAATAAATAATAAAAAACAATGTTTCAGATTTTTTCATCTCGGCAGTTTTCAATAAAAAAAAAAAAACGCGTCAAGTAAAAATTCAGGATCGTTCAAGAAAAATTACGTGCCTCGAGCTTAAAAATTCCCCCGTAAAAATTCAGGATCGTTCAAGAAAAATTACGTGCCTCGAGCTTAAAAATTCCCCCCGCCGTGAGTCAGCAGTCGAGTGACGAATTTTTACGGAACAAATCGTAAAGTTTCAGTTCTGACTCACACTTCTTATGGAATTCGAGTTCGCTGGCATGTTACGTTTTGAAACGTAATTTTTACGGGACTTCTCTCGTAATTTTTATTGAATTTTTCTCTCTGTGTGGTTCCACAAATATTATCAGAACGGTCTGTATGTGGACTTTTCAGACTGCTCTCTTTCCTATCACTTAGCAACAAAAGAAATGAAAACTTTTAATATCTCAAATCAGACGTGTTGTATTTTCCACTTGATCAATCACTGAACAGTTTTACCAGATCATGAATTCGAATAATTGATCACAATCGGAATGAAGAGAGGAATGATGACAAATTCATATAATTATCCATGTTGAGAACTCGAAAAAGAAATACAATAATGAGGGCAATTTACCAAGGGCCTTTTCCATAAAATATTTCAAGATGTACACAAAGATATTTACTCATTAACGAAAAATAGATGAAAAGTTTTTTCGTGTATTTGTAAATGAAAAAGGCACAGTTCGGCCACTCGCTGAACGGAACATCTCCTTCAAAAAATATTTTTCATCACGCTGTGACGAAAAGTGAACTTTTCGGCACGCTCTGCGTGCCTAAAAGTCCAATCTCCGCCACATTGTGATGAAAAATATTATTCGTAACTCGTGAAAAAATGTTTTTTAGCTCGTGCGATTATACCACTCGCCTTCGGCTCGTGATATAAACCAAAATAGTATATTTCAGCACGTGTGGCGCAATTTCGTCTTTAATGTGTGTGGGGTTTACAGCATGAGCCGAAGGCGAGTGATGTAACCACACACGTTAAGGACGAAATTTCCCCACAAGTACTGAACAAAATTTTATGTCACGAAACCTGAAACCGGCTGAATTAGACACGAGACGCGAAGCGTCGAGTGTGTAATCCAGCCGGTTTCAGGCATGAGTGGCATAATACACTTTTATATGATACGTGCGTGTAACCGCATGGGTTTCAGTTGACTATAGTCAACTGAAACCCGAAATAACGCATGACGCGCATGCGCATCACCTATTAAAAGAGAATAACAAGGAAGGAAATCTAACCTCCGAATAGTGAATACATGGAATGACTGAAAAATGAAAAGGTGATTTTCGAAGCAGATAAAATGAGCCAAAATCGTATAATTCCTGATAGTGATGAAGAGTTAGGCAGTGAGGAGAATTTATTTACTGATGAGGAG
>NW_021680907.1:54107-59479 GCF_001412515.2 Diachasma alloeum
GCCAATTTTTTTCAATTCGTTCTTCCATCGATTTCCTCAGAAAAACCTCAAAAAACTTCAAAGAACGAGTGGTTTTCAAAGTTGGACCCTTTTTATATTTTTCAAGAAATATCAGTGAATATATTGGACCAAAATAAAATTTTTCACCAAAGGCGAAAGTGGGATATCTATTAGAACACACCGCTCGGAAAGATTTATTGTTAACGAATTTTCAAAAAATCATCAAATTGTTCCAGATTCGAATATAATGCAGTGATTCTTCAGGCGGTAAATTCAAATAATGCTTCTGCGTTCAAATGCGAAAAGAATTTTGAAATTTTTCATTCCGGATTCATATATTCAAATTGGAAATGACAGCCACGAAATGAGAAGCTCACTTTGGCCTTTGGTGAAAAATTTTGTTTTAGTCCAATGCATACACTGAAATTTTTTGAAAAATATAAAAAGGGTCCAACTTTGAAAACGACTCGTTTTTTAAAGTTTTTTGAGGTTTTTCTGAGGAAATCGATGGAAGAACGAATTGAAAAAAATTGGCATACTTTTATATGGAAAGTGTGTTCAAAGACGCACATTTTGTTGAAAAAAACTCAAATCGGTTGATTTTTACGGAAGTTACAGGCATTTGAAGATAAAACTTGCAAAAAAACATGGCTGTTCACAGGATGCCTCAAAAAATCTGAAAAAATTTGAGAAGTCATATTTTTCCATATACAACCACAGGAAAAATCGGCAATATAATTGGCGATGGTGAGGGTTTTGACCTGGGTAAGTTCACATGGAATACCCCATATGTAATTCGGGCGATAGCGTTGGTTCGTGGATTGTGTAAAGTTTGCAGCACTCCTCACAAGCCGCCGCTTATCGCCCTCATGCCATAATGTATTAATTCGACACATATTCGACTTCACACTCGTGAAAATTCCGTCTCACTCGTGCCGAAATATACTATTATGATACTGGTGATAAAAAGACGGTTCTTTGCACGCGAAGCGTGCAAAAAAGTGTCCTTTATTCGACTTGTACCATAAAAGTTTGTTTTCTGCCTAATGACGAAATGTAGTATTTTTCTCTGCTCTCTGTCTCCCTCTTTATCACTTCGCAACATCAGAAATAAAAACTTGGTATCTAACAGAAAACTCATCCCCTATTTGACTTAATGAATAACTCAACAACTTTAAAATAGTATGAATAGACTCTAGTTAAGTCATTGAGTGTAGCGGGGAAAAACAAATTTGAAATACCTAAAAAAATATTTTTTTTAAACAATAGTCTCTCCTTCGGCTCGAGTGTTTCAATCAGTGGCAGAGTTGCAAGAAAAAATTTTGCTCCCCGTGTCATGGCCAGCATTTAACCAACGCAATGTTCTCATTTTTACATACCCTGCTATTTCAGGGCACCCAGAAACGTAAATTATTGATTACAAAAGAATTTCCTAATTGCAACGATTTTCTTAAGATAACTCGCATAATTTTTTACTAATCTTCTGCCTTCCACGTTTTATTACCTATATGAGAAGTAAAAACTTTTGATATTCAAAACCAGACTTCACCTTTATTTCGCTCAATGAATAAGTGAACAGTTTTAAAAAGTCATTAATTCGAATAATTAGTCGTAATAAGAATTACGAGAGGAATAAAGAAAAGTCATATTATTACCAGTGGTAAAAACTCAAATATACGACTTCGTTTTAATTAATATTTCCAGAAATGAAAGGATCAGGAACATCCATCAAGAAATATTGGTCGTAAAGCATTTCAACATATATAAAAGGGTTTCCTGATTTTTTTGCCCTAAAAAATAACTTTCATTCAATTTTTTGAAGTAATCACCTTCCCTCGCTAGATGAATGGACGCTTTTAATAACTAAAATCAAACTCGTACCCTATTCCCACCTGAATACTACCATCACATTCACCGCAGCCTGATGCGGACTGCCGAGACGGCAATGAATGAGATTGAGAACTCATTCGGATGCAACATTTGCCGTTGCAACGGTCACCGTCCAACACTAGATATGCATTCAAGGGGTGGAGATTCTATCCCCTGACACTGAGCCGGTTACAGCACAGGATTCAAGACATCGAGGTAATGGTGCCTTACAATGTTGCGGTTGAAGCTTAATGACCCAACCGATGATTTATAAGCTTATTACATAAGAACACTTCATACTATACCGGTCTCACGTTAATTAATCTCATTTATAGTAGAACTATTGTAGTCGCTCTCACTCATAATTAACTAACGACTCTGTTTTACACGCTCGAATTCCCAGACAGCTAATTAAAAATGAAACGCCAGCACATTTCGAATAGGATTTACGCTTGAAAGCAGAACTGATTATCAGTACTGCACTCGAGAATAACTGAATTTTTTAAATAGAAAAATGATTAAAACATTTGCAAATATATGACTGCCATGGCCATGCACGGTTGGAGAAAAAATCAAATTTCATGGACAGTTGACTACTAATTTTCAGGACAGTGACACTGAATGCGATTTAGGAGAAAAAAAATTATGAAATTTCAGGTTGCACTGAAAATTCAAGAAAAATCGCAGAATTTTAAGCAGCATAAAGACGAGCATTTCTTAATTCATTTGAATTTCCAATTTAATATGAATATTCAGTACCAAATGACAATGAATTTTCTGTGAAATCTGAAATTTGATGATTTTTTCCCCCTAAATCGCATTCAGTGTCACTCTCTTGAAAATTCAAGAATATATTTACCGGAATTTTATGGTTTTCTCTTCATTTTCAGGCAAAAATGGAACAGAAATTTACAGTTCTCTTTGATTTTTCCACGAAATTTTGAATTTTCAGTAACGAAATTCCTTGAAATTTCAGTGGTAATTAAATTCGATAAAAATTTCCAAAACGTGTACCGGAATTTTCAGACGAAAATTTTCAACAGTGTGGTAATAAAATCCACGAACAAGTTTAAAGCGATAATTCCTCACTTTCTCTAATTCTCTCCATCCCCAGGGTGCATCTCAAGCCCCTCATAATGCCGAACCTGTTTCAAGACGAGCTGTACAACTCGCAGACTCGTCCAAAGTCCAGTTAGCCCTGCAGGGATGATTGCAGCAAGTCAGAGGAATCAACAGTGCTCCAGCTGGTTGCAACTCCTTACGAACTCTCGAGACGTCGAGACATAAAGAGAGTTTATTAATCATCTATCAAATGAAATTGAGCGAAACTGATATTCCCGATGACCTCATCAAAGAATCCAATATCCCCAAACATCGTCCCCTAAAACAAAATCAAAAAGGAACCCTGAAAACCTCTCCACTCGTAATAGCAAAGTGCAAGCAATTACCCCGGTTTGTAAACGTTACGATCGTGGCTTGACAACGGATGCCCCAATGTGGTGGTAATGAGCGATTGATGCCCGCGTGAGTACATGTAACGATGCCATTGTCCATCCGCAGCCGTTTACCGGTTAGAGGAGGTGCAGGAAGCCTCCAAATATATATATATATATATATATATATATATATATATATATATATATATATATANTATATATATATATATATATATATATATATATATATATATATATATATATATATATATATATATGGACGTGAATGACATTGGCGACCTACATTGACTAGAAAAGGACACTGAACACCCCTCAATATTCCCTGACCCCAGGAAATGTCACTCCAAAAATACCTTTATGAAATTCTCCGAGGATCTGGGTCTCACTCCCAACATCTGCAGCACATGGGCAATCATGTCGACCTCATTGCCCGTGTACCAATGTCAGTGTATGTTACATTTTCATATTTCTCCCCTCACGTTTGGATAAAAGTAATTAACGAAGAAAATAAATGTCTGAAGTAAGCGGGAATGAAAAATATACAGTTATATAGACGTTACAGCGTAAACTCGTTAACGAAAGAAATGCAACTGACTCGCAAACACTGGCTCTGTGGTCGCAGGATTGCGGTATGGGGGGGGGGGCAGAAGGCACTAGATGGAGGAATGGTCCATTTCAGATAGGAATACTGTGATAGAAATCTGATGATAAAGCACAAACACCACGAATTCTCATCGTTGGTTCTCTTTCTCATAGTGAAAAGTCACCGTTGGAGTAGTTGCAACACATTCGTAAAATTCTTTACTTTTCTCTCACGTACTCCTTTATGTGTTATCCCTTTCCACGTTTTCATCATTGTTTCATCCCCATATAGCTTTCATTAGTACCATTGTTATGTGGTTATTAGTAAGGGACATTGTTCTCTCGAGTAATGTGAGATTTTCTTCTTTGAGGAGGTAACAGCATAGGGTGTCTATAGATTTAGTCGTAATGGGTATGGGTTGAGCTATATGGAACATGTAATGGTAATAGCAATAGTAATAGTATTGCAAGCACTCAGGTTGTAGGTTGTATCGATCTCAGTACGTAAGTCGACTAGTGTAGCGTCTAATGCGCTTATGGCGATGATAGTTAAACGATGGAAATCCTTAGCCCTCGCACGTTACCTATGCAAACAGATGATTGTTGCATGGATACTGTCCATCTCGGTCGCATTTGGGATGATTTGTGTTCGGAAGATCATTCCCTTAAATTTAAATGAACAAATGATCAGAATAATTTATTGACGATAATGTTCATTACAGCTCGCCTATGAAAAAATCCTATAGGATTTTTCAGATAGGATTTCCTATCAAGTTTTTCTTATTGGATTACCTACAAGATGTTGTATACAGAATCCTTTACAATATTCATAAACAAGAAAATTCATATTCCACCGTTTTATTCGACTCGCCAACCATCGTCCAGCGGATGTCGCGAGTCGAAAAAAGAGGATATAAGCAAAATTCTTTTACTCACACGTTCTCACCGACATGCACATGGGTCGAGGAGTAATGATCCAAGCATTGTCACCGAATAGAGATTATATTTGACTCCTGCGTTATTCCTCTCACTACTCTAACTCCGAGTTTGCTTCCCTTGATCTTGGGCTGCCAACCGATCGGTAAACCGCGCGGAAAGAAAACAAGTGATTTTCGCCGTAAAAAAAAATAAACACACGTCAAGTATGCAGATTCAAAAGATTCAAAATTCCCAAGCGAGAAGTTACAGAAAGACTAAAATACGAATTTAGGTTAAATTCTCTTTTCTGCTGTGGCCGTCGGTTCAGAGCGGAGAAGTGCACGGAAGATCGATTGGAGTACGCATTCGGTGACCACGTCTACATCAACATACCTAATAGAATCAGAAGTGAGCTAAATCAAAGAATAGTTTATGAAAGGACCAGCGACTCGGCGGATATCACGGCGCTAAAATTAGGCCTAAAAGTTTGGGTTCAACGATTGAATTAAAATGTTTGAACTCTCTCTCTCTCTCTCTCTCTCTCTC
>NW_021680907.1:64268-77863 GCF_001412515.2 Diachasma alloeum
TCTCTCTCTCTCTCTCTCTCTCTCTCTCTCTCTCTCTCTCTCTCTCTCTCTCTCTCTCTCTCTCTCTCTCTCTCTCTCTCTCTCTCTCTCTCATGCATGGGGTAGCTATTTTCATTATTTATTTTGTGTGCAACAGACCTCCATCTGTTTATAACAATGTCTCATAGGATGTTCTTAAAGTCAAATTTAAAGTCATGCAAGTCAGAATGAGGGCCAGAACAGTCATGCAGGTGTCGTATAAGGATCATATGAGGTCGTATAAGGGCCCCATGTCATCCCTATATACATCCCACGTGACCTCTATATGATCCCATACGATGCCAAAATTCCATCTACATAACTCTTATATGACCCATATATGACCTTTACACCTCCCCCGTATGGCCCTGTTTCCAATATGACTTCCATATTACCTTTATATGACCCCACATGATCTCCATATGACACTTTCGACCCCCATTATGACTGTAATGCCCCTAAATTTTATAGGAAATCCTGTTGAAAATCTCATATGAAATCATATAGGACATCCTATGAGAAATACAGCAGGAAAAACCTGATAAGGAATCGTATGGAAAATCCTATAAAAAATCCTATAGAATTTTTTCATACGTGGCTAATACTAAAACCCGATGACGACTCATTCTTCTTAGTCACGTGGATGTTGCATGTCTCCTTAACATTAATGCGTATTAAACCACCGTTAGATTCTAACATTTACGGAAAAATCTCCTGACGTTTTCTTCTTAATCTACGAGTTTTAGAGGGATGTACGAAATCACTCGCATGAATTTCTAGGATTTATTATTGCCTGCCTTCCCTAGATACACGAAAGCTTTTAATATCCACAATTCACCCCGTGCAGTATCGTATTTCGCTTGAGCAAGAACTGCACTTGTTGTAATGTATCATTAATTCGTATAAGGGACATTCCATGTCAACTAAGCCACCCTAAATTTTTTTGGTTCTCAGAATCCTGGATTGGAATTCTCACTGTCAAGTACTACATAAGTACATACTTTCTCCGAATTTTGGCTCTTTTAACATCCATAGTTTATCTATGACATATGACACAACTCAAATCTTTGAAAAATCATATCTTGCGAACTAATCGACGGATTTTGAAGAATGAAAAAAGACTTTCTTCGTTAGTAGTAAGTGGCCGAGATTCGCGAATTTTTTTCCAGGAATTTCCCCCCCCCCCTTCCTCTTTTTCCAAGAAGTGCACTTACACGTCCCTCGCTCCCCCCGCCGCAGCGGTATGCCTTTTGAAGAGGACGTCGGCGCGCTGGGTGGCCTCGTGGGGTGCAGGGCCTTAAAGTTGGGGTCCGAGCGTCACAGGAAGTGGGTGGTGGGTGAAAAATGACCGGCAGATGGAAAAGGGGTGGTGGGTGGACATGGGGTAGTGGGTGGCATATGTTTGGTGGGTGGAAAATGGGGTGGCCGGTGGAAAGTGGGTGGTGGAAAATGTATGATGGGTAGAAACTGGTAGGCAGGTATTGGCGAGGGTCCGAATGTCACTCCCCAGGACATTGGAGGCACCGTCCTTACGACTCCGAAGAGACATTGCGCTTTCGAAATTTTTTTTTTGTAAAGGGATAACAAAGGATTGCAACCATGAATGACGCAAAGAGGGAATAATACGTTCCCTCTTTCTTTTATTTTGAGGACGGTGAATTTTTCGAGCTGATATGGAGACGAATATATTTTCATGGAAACTTCTACGTAGCTGAAAAAATGTCGAGGTTTTTCGTAAATGAATAACACAAGGTTTACAAATGACGTTTTCTTTAATTCATGTATAATGATGGAATATATTTCTAGGCTTACATATGAAATTTTTTTTCGTTCCAATTTAAAATTATTTACAATCACATGAGATTATTATTATATAGTCTTTACTATGAAGGCATTCGGTAAGCCCCTCCCGCAAAACCATCCAACTCGTAGCAGAAATGGAACATTTCACCAAATAATTGATACAAATATCCCAGATTCTCCTGAGGTACTGTACGGCGGAGGCCGTCCTTGGGCAGAAGGTAAATCTCGAAATTGTTGCGTATGTGATAGTGAAGTTCTTCAGTGGCTGGCATCCTATTGTATTCCATATAATTCACGGCAACACTTCTGATCGCCCGGACCAGAGACTCGTTGTATTGTTTGAGAGGCAATGAGTCCAAAAAGTTTAACCACTGATCCATGCCGCTTTGTTTTTTAATGTTGTAATGCTTGGGCTCATCATAATGAGGGGTTGCCTTACATCAGCACGTACAAAAGCAACGCAGGGGTTATCGTAGCTGCGATGGAATCTCACTTTGACATCCCCAAATTGCTTAGCAGGTACATTGTGGACGGCTTTTGGGTGAAACTTCTCAGGCTCAACGTAGTACGTAATGGGATCCAGATCTTCGTACAGAAGGCCCCATTCCTTTCGTGACATTGACAGCACGACACGGTTGGGACGTACGGCCATAAACTGCACCACAGAAACAAATTGACCGCGACAGGTAACTTGTAAACCCACATCAATTTGCTTCGTCTCCGATTTATTGAGAGGTATAACTTGCGACAGCACCACCTGCTGTTGAACACCACTGCACTCTTTTTCGTTGATATTTTCCATGGTAAACAAATAGATCAACGATATCAATTCGACTGAATCAAGCACACTGGGAGCAGCCGCGTTTTATAACGCCAGGCATGAGAGTGGGGCACGCTCAGACCCCCACCATTCACATAACCGTCCTATGCTAACCACACGTTCCCCCCACTACCATGGATTTCATATGATGTATATTACTCCCACCTCTATCATGCTATCCCCACCACTGTGAATGTTTTTCTAATACGGGTAACGTCGATTTTTTTCTTGATCATTCGTGAAAAATATTTTTGACTGTAAAAATGGACAAAATTTGGAGCGATCAAGACGTCGAACTGTTCGATAAATATCTCGCAGATCGGTAACCCAGTGAGAATTACGGTGAAAAATGAAAGCCTATATTTCGTCAGAAACGCATACGTGTATATGTTGATAAATACATGGAGGATGAAAAGTACATACCGCCGAAAAAACAAAAGATCGTGGCGAAAAAAGAAAAATAAGGAGGAGGAGAATAAACAATTCGAGATATGTAAACTGCTAGAACCTTGCAACCTCAACACTTACAACTTCATAGTCTTCAGGATAGTTTCCAGTGACAAGTCTCCACTGTTTTTCGTACAGTGCTCCGTGTGATTTTTCATTTCGACAAAAAGAAAGAGAAGGTTGAAAATAGTCGGATCAGTCATCACTAAAGTGGAGAGGACTGTTATGTCGGGAATTATGAAATCTCGACTATAACATTGGGTTTCATGTGAAAATGACAAAAAAAGTATGAAAACTTTTGAAATAAATTTTAATTGGCAAATGTTAGAAAACAAATCACTAGAGAGTTGAATAATAAGGTCCCCTTGAATTGAAGTTAATTATTCCCCAGTATTATCAATCAGAAAGTCTCTTGGCTGGAAACACAAGGCGTTAGTTTTAAATAATAGAATTTTAAATCTGAACAATTATATTCTGAAATTTTGGTGAGTTTACAATTATAATGATGGTCGTACAACTTACGTGACCTTCTTCTCGTTGTGCTTGTACAGGTTTGTCGTTTCCTAATTCTAAAGTTATTCGTTTACAATAATTTCGTTTTAATTACTTTGAATGAATGAATAATAATTATTTGAGTTCCAAGATTTTCATTCAGTTCTGATATTTTCAGTTGGCAATATAAATTATCAAATAATCATGAAAGATTCTATTCATTGACCAAAAGTCGTAGAATATTTTAAATAAGTAAAGTTACGAAAAACTCTACATTTGATTGTTACTTCAAAATTACTTGGGTCCCCACTTTAGGACTGAATGAATTTATCTAACTCAGAGAACGGGCGTCTCTGCTAATTCTAAACTTGTGACTATCGCACTTGTAGAATCGATGAAAGTAGCCAACTGAAGGGTTGATGAAGAACTGGAACGTGTAGTGGAACTGACTTTTTCCGCGTCGCGGCTCCCTTTTTATATTGAATCGAAAGTGTGTCATCAGGGGTGGAAGGTTCTAGAAGCTTCCCCCTGTTTTTACCATTGTCTTCTGCAGGTATCCGCCTAATTATTGGATTTCTTTGAATATTATTCGGGGATTGGTGGTGACGTTTCTCCCATCCCGTCATGGAGCTCGTTGATTGGTGATTAGGTGACATTAGGCCTCCTCATTTTCCGTTTGGACTTGCGTAGTTTTTCCAAATTTTGTGAAGGGAATAGTCAACCATCTGCTTCCCCTAATTGACGTATCATAACTTGTGGTTATTTTTAGGCGTTTTTCCCCTAATTGAGTCATAGCATCACACTTCCGCTATATGGTCACTGTCCAGCTTAGTCACCCGCGAAACCTCTTAAACGGTGAGGTTCCGGGTTAGCCCCAAAACGTAGGTTTCACCCCATTCACATTCTCATACATTTTCAGAGGTGTTATTGATTTTTCTATTGTCAATCGGTAATGAGATTCATAGACATCTCATGCCTTTCTAATTTGTTAAATTGTAATATTTGATAGTTTCCACAATTTTAACACAAGAAAATATTAATTCATTCATTCGTGATTTAATTCTACATGGATAATTTTTATGGGTGTCGTCTCTACATTTGATTGGGTTACCCTTTCCAATCTATTATTCCACCTTCTCTATTCCTACAAGGAACCTTTGGGATCTTCGCATTTGACTCTCTTTACAGATATGCGTTCATAAAAATTATGAAATAATGGTTATTCCATAGAGAAAATTATTTAGGAAAAATGGATTATAAAGCATGTTGCGACGGATGTCACAGGACCTACCGGATGGTAAGTTTTTATTTATATTTTGAGTGATATTTTTTGTGAAAATTCTTTTTCGGTTTTTCCTATAAAAAAAATGTTCACATAGTTTTCTTGTTCATAATTTTCTGGGTAGTTTCGTAGAATCCGATTTTCGTGCATTTTTTTTGTGAGAAAGAAATTTTTTTTTGTTTAAAAATTTTCAGCATCAAATTTTTAGTTCAATTTTTTCCAAAATGTGTGCATTTTTTTCCATTTTTTAAACGTCTTTTATGGAGTTTACATGTATTTTCCATTCGGTTTTCGTCTCGTTTTTTTTCGTTTTTGAATTTTTCTATTCCGGTTTTCGTCCAATTCTTCAGTATCAAAATTGTTTTTGAAAAAATTTTTTTTTGAAAGAAATTTTTGCTCGCGTTCTCTCTCGTTGAAATTTTCCGTGTTAGATTTTTTCATTTTTGAATTTTTCTGTTCTGGTATCGTCCAACTTTTCAGCATCAAATTTCAAGTTGAATTTTTCCTAAAATGCGTGCATTTTTTTCGTTTTTTGAACGTCTCTTATGGAGTTTACATGTATTTTCCATTCGGTTTTCGTCTGGTTTTTTTTTTTCGTTTTTGAATTTTTCTATTTCGGGTTTCCTCCAATTTTTCAGTGTCGGAATTTTATGTGAAAGAAATATTTTGTGACAGAGATTTTTGCTCGCTTTCTCTCCCGTAGAAATTTTCCGTGCTGGATTGTTTTCTTAAAAATTTATTCGTCGCATTTTCCGTAGTTTTTTTTCAACCAAATTTCAATGGTTTTTTTATTTCCAGATGCATGCTACCAGCTCTGAAGGATCTCCCATCGAGGATTTATAAGACCTCCACATCCTCTTCGGTGGGGCCCCATCATCCCAACCACAGTACTGTGATCTCGGCAAGCGGGAGCGGGGTGCCCCTTCCAGCCGTGGCGAAAACAACGAATTTTTTTTTAAACAATGTAATTCATTCGCATCAAGTTTTGAATTTAAGAAAAATGTATTTTTTAGATTCAGTTTTCTCGAATAAAAATATGTAATCTATTTTTCTCCTTTTTTATTTTGAAAAAAAAAACAAAAAATTTACTTCCTTCTAAAATGGGTATTTTGGAAAAAAAAAACAAAAAAAAGTTGACCTTTTTTTTCATTTTGAAGAAAAAAATTTTTTTTTAAACTTACATTTAAAAAAAAATCTTGAATTTATAAAAATTTATATCTACAAAAAAAACTTACATCTAGTGTTGAAAACTTACATCTAGTTTACATCTACTAAAAAATTACTCTAAGTCTTACATCTAATCCCTAACCGCTACCTCAAAAACCAAAAATTGTTTTCATTCGTCGGGTTAAATCGCGCGTCGTTTTGTCTTATATTCGTAGGGGAGGGTTGCAGGGCCATTATCAAGCCTTCGTTTTGGGCCGGTTGCATGGCTAATCTTGCTCTTTGGTTTCGTGAAAACGTCATGGTACATCCTCCGCCGTATACCCTTGTAGTTGACCTGGTAAGGCTCTACCTTATCGACAACGAGGACACGAATCGAGTCGTAATGAATCTGTTTGCGCGTCTCATAATTTAGCCTAACACCTTCTATTTTACTAACTTCTGCGATACTCCCGTCAGGTTTCTTCACACGATAAATATAAAATTTAGGGCCACCCGAGACAAAAGACGCAATAAAACTCCCTTCTCCGTAGCCCTCTTCTTCATTGGTCAAGTCCCCCAGAAAATTCCCTAGTGGTAAATCGTTAGCTTCATCGCTCACGTAAATAACCGAGTCTGTATCATAATACAAAACGTGTTCTTGTTGTTTTTCTATATAAAAATATAACTTGAGACGTACGTGAGCTGTCGTATCAGCCGCAATAAAAACTTTAGCGTTGGTAGACGGTTCCGCAGCTTTGTTTAAATGTTTTCAGGACATGAAGAGAGTCTCGTTATCGACAGGGACAAGCCCTGTCACTTCGATTTCAGGATTGAACATTATGTTGGCAAACTCCTCATATGTTTGAACAATTGCCTTTTTTGTTAAATTTTCTCTTTCCCCAAATTCACCCCAGAGACAGTTTAAATAAAATTTTGCTACTGCTCTCAATCCAGCATTCTTTTGAATTTTATCCTTGTCCAGTTTTATACCTTCTCTCGCCTCATATTCAGCTATGTATATATCCTCGGATTCATCATCTGTAAATTCTGCTGGCCAATCGGAAGCCTCTTGTTTGATTTTTAGGAAAGTGTTTATATACTCGGCAAATGAACCTCCTGTTCGTGTCACAGGATCATAACGCGTTGTTTTTTTATACTCTCAAATTTCACTAATTTCCAAAATCTTATATCCCACCTCTACTGCTTTACGAAGCTCTGGGGTGACCCAAGTCCCCAAAAACTCGCGGTCAGTGGGGTCATCATGAGGACAATTGTCTTGCACTAGACCTTCGCAGCATGACCGACAGAGAGGGGAACAGTAGCTTGCCGTATGCTGAGACCGGTAAAACTGAGTAAAATAATCGTCGCGGGAGTAAAATGCGGCGTTTTACAAGTCCCTCTATCCGCGAAATATCGTTATTAGGGCGTATGATCTGACAATCGTCCCCTACATGCACCGTGGGGTGACCGATGGGGAAAATTCCCGTCTTTAAAACATATGGATATAACGAACAAACGTCGACATAGCGAATTTTTTCATTCTCTTCAACATCATAGTGTGTTACGGTATTTCCCGTGCGACCANATATGAGCTGACAATCATTCCCTACATGTACAGTGGGGTGACCGATAGGAAAAATTCCCGTCTTTAAAACATATGGATATAACGAACAAACGTCGACATAGCGAATTTTTTCATTCTCTTCAACATCATAGTGTGTTACGGTATTTCCCGTGCGACCACCGAAAAAAGGCAGCGCGCGGATCTAAGGCAATAAACATTTGCTGATCGATGTTTTCAACGAAGTTTGACAATTCGAGACCTGTCTTTTTTTGACGATAAAATCGTATTCCCACACTTCAATGACTTCGTAACCCAAGTTTTGCAATTCCCTTGTAATTGCTCCTGTTCTCTCATATCGACGCTCTAATGTATCCTTGTGGCTCAACTCTTTATCTCTATTAAACTTGAAACACCGTGGACAACGGTGCCAATAACACCCGTGAAACTGATATGCATATTTTTTATTATCTTCAACATCTTCCCAATAACCATCTAACTGATGCCCTGATTCCGTTCTGTGCTATCGAGTACGCCCGGCGTGTATTATTCGATGATTCTCGCAATGTTCACGCCACAGGCGCTATTCAATTGCTATTTTTGACTGTTTTTCCTAAATGATTCCCTCCCTGAAGTATAATACCTATCTGTTTTTCTTTCAAGAAATTTGTTTGGAAAATGCGCATACGAGTCGAAGGAATCGTTACACACTCTGTAAAAGGGCAAACATTCCCAGCATTCATAATTAATTTACGAAACTCCACACACGCTCGTCTCAGAATTGTAACATCAAGTCTACAATAATGGAGAATTTCTTCACGAAAATTAAACTCATAATTTTCTGCTAGTCGTTCATTATACCAAGCTAAGAATTTTTCTCGATCTTGTACATTCATCGTGTCCGTGCCGTAATATTTCTCATCAGGTATAGGCCCTACATAGTCCCGATTATCTTTTGTATTGAAAAAATGTGGAAAATAACCTTTCGCAATATCTCCCAATCCAAAAGCCTTTGGCAAACTGGCTAGAACCATGTGGAAATAATTTAAACTATCTACAGGGTGTCCCATAGGAATGTGTGAAAACTAAACTCACCTGCCGACTCATCCAAAATAACCTTGACTCTCTACGTTAGTGTTACGTTTACTAGGGGCCAGTCAGTTTTATTCCAACTGTGGCAGGAGCCTTAGTTTGTTAGCAGTAATGAGAGATTTGACAATTCAAGAAAAAAGATATCTCATCGAGTGCTTCTATTCGAGAGGGAAAAAATACTGTGAAGCTTTTAGGGGGTTTCGTACTAAATTTGGATCCAAACCAGTTGCTAGCAAAACCACTTTGAGGAGGTTAGAATAATTTTTTTTTCATATTGATTGTGTGACACAACAAAACACATTACAGATTTTCGTAGAAATCCCGTTGGTTTCTAGTCATGATAATATTCTTTTTTTAGAATAATTGAAAATTTCGAGGAATACGGCACTATGGATGATCGTAGATCTACTCTTCCAGGTCCCTCATTCTCTGCTGCAACAGAGGAGAAGGTCGAGGAAGTTGAACAGTATTTCAAGGCAAATCCCAACTCGTCCATTCGGAGAGCCGCTCAAGATTTAACATTGACCAAATCAACGTTGCATCGCATCCTCCACGTTTTTTTGAACCTTCATCCATGTAAAATATTGATGTGTCAGTGTTTGACAGAGGAGGCGATTCTGAGACGAAAAGAATTTTATGAAAGAATAACACAAATATTCGAAAATGGCGAGCTGCATGAAACAGCAATTGTTTTTTCTGACGAGGCACACTTTTGGCTAGATAACTACGTGAACAAAAATAATTTGAGATTTTGGGGATCTGAAAAACCTAATTTTTTGGTTACGAAATCTGTTCATCCACAGAAAGTCACTGTTTCGGCTGCTCTCTCCATGAAGGGTGTCTATCTACATTTTTTCGAATCTACCGTTACCGGGAATGAGTACAAAAGAATGGTAGAAACAAAATCCTTCCCTCATGCGAGAAATGGGTTTTATTTTATGCAGGATGGAGCAGCTCCCCACCGTACTTACGAAGTTTCTAAAATTCTTAATACAGTTTATCGCGGTCGAGTTCTTGGTTTGGGATATCCAAAATTTTGTGGAGCGGGAATAGATTGGCCACCCTATTCACCAGATTTGAATCCGTGTGATTATTTCCTGTGAGGTTACATAAAAGTTTCTTGTTACGCAAGCAAGCCAAAAACAATCGAAAATTTGATGAACAACATTAAAAAGACTGTTCACGGTATTCCGCAGGAAACATTAGAACGTGTATTCCACGGTTTTAGGAAACGTTTCGATTATTGCGCCAGTGTTGATGGCTCTCATTTCANGCGACCTTCAGACACAGGGTTTAATTCTAAACTCCATCATATGTGTGTCGGGTTTGAAACGAGGGAGCCTCTGGCGTGACCTTCGTATTGTTCTCAGTGCTGACAGTGGGCTCTCTACCTCTTCATTTCGGTCAAATTGAGCCNCACGTACAATTTTTGTAAGCTACTATTTTTGTTGGGTGAATTACATGTTTCAATAATGAATATACAGTGACATAAAAATGACAACTCTCCTCTATCAGGAATTGTATTCCTTCTCTTTTTCCTTGTTTCGAGTAGAAAAAAATAATCAAACAGTTTACACACATTCCCATGGGAATGTGTGAATGTATTTATTTCGGGGACAATAAATTCACCCTGTATAAATTTATTGTCCCCGAAATCCATCAAGATAATGTTTGTGCCGTTAATAATTGCTTTAATCTCGCAGTTAATTCTACGCATGACATCCCTCAAAATAAATTGCGAGTCATAACCTTTCGCGTTGTGAGCAATACAAACTACTTTTTTGTACGCCTTACCCATCGATGTGATGTAATTGACAAATCCTCACATAGGATCCTCGCCATCGAAAACATTTTCTCAAGGTTTACATACGATGCACGGCCTTTGAAGATTTTCCTTAATCTTCGCAATTAATCATCGTCATCGTTGTCCGCACAGCGGTCGCAGACAGTTTGGGCTACGCAAAGCATTGGAACGTGTATGTTGACATCATCAGTTCCTTGCATTTGCTCATCTTGTCTCGTCTCAAAGCCATAGAAAACAAATGCCACGCGTTTCACTGTTAATTTTTTCTTACTTTTCAATGTAGGTATGTAGCATAGCAGGGGATTCAGCCACATGGAGTTTTATCCAAAATGTGTCGGCACAGTTGAAACCATTGGCGCTCTGTGCAATAGAGCTCAAAAAATTTCACAAATCTTGAAACTCGTATCCATTGAACGCACGTGGGCTTATCCATGCGTTGTCTCTTTGCATATTTGCAAAATTGAATGTGAGACACATTCGATTCATTCCGCGGCCCCCGGCTTCTATGATATTATTGTAGACATCTCGAAAAGCTTCTTCCACCCACTCGGTCGGATTGCGACCTTCAGACACAGGGTTTAATTCTAAACTCCATCATATGTGTGTCGGGTTTGAAACGAGGGAGCCTCTGGCGTGACCTTCGTATTGTTCTCAGTGCTGACAGTGGGCTCTCTACCTCTTCATTTCGGTCAAATTGAGCCTCTGAAATTGAATTTATTTTCAATGGTAAAAATATTTTTTAGAAAAAAATATTCATTATTATTATTAACATAAAATGTGATACTCACCATTGTGTTGATCTAGTAAATCTAGATTGACGTTTCTACTGGCTTTGAGCGCCTCAGGATCATTGATCACAGTTTTACCACCACCATATTGAATATCAAAGAACTCGGGGTTAAAACTCTCGAACAAATCCACATCAAAATTATCTTGAATTTAAAAATCACTCAATAAGTCAAGATTAAAATTATTTATCCAATCGAAATCACACTCCAGACGTGGGGTATTTCCTCTAGAAGTACCACTAGGTCCTGGTATATCGTTTAGGTCCGTCATTCTGAACAACTTTTAGGAAACTGTGGCTAAGTGAGAAAAAAATCAGCCTATANGGGGTATTTCCTCTAGAAGTACCACTAGGTCCTGGTAAATCGTTTAGGTCCGTCATTCTGAACAACTTTTAGGAAACTGTGGCTAAGTGAGAAAAAAATCAGCCTATATTTGACAAAGTCTGTGTCCTACTATTGGCCACAGAGGGACAAGTGTATATCTCCAGTATTTTACATGTACACGCCTACGCGGATTGTCCTTGATCAATGAGGTAATAGCCTCCCTTAGCAGGTCAAATGCTAGGAGCCTTACCACACCCCCTGCCGTTTTGAAATGCATACTACTTTTTGAATATCTTATACAAGTGTATAAAATGATGAGTTTTTTACAATCCTTAATCGGACGGCAACATGGATACAAGGTGGAAACATTCCTTCACTGCCATAATTTGTGGAGCCACAGATTGTGGGAAAACATTTTTTGTTAAAAGATTTTTGAAAGAAATTAAAGAAATGTGTGACACACCGATTGAAAAAGTGATTTTCTATTATGCTGAGTGGCAGAATAGATATTCGGATTATGACAAAAATTTTGTCGAATTTCGAGAGGGTTTACCAAGATTCGGAGCAGTCGGTAAAGAAGCTCTCAACGCGGGAATTGACGTTGTAGGCGATGTAGTGACAAACGGAAAACCCTCAAATGTGGCGCTGGAGAATCGGCTAGCAGAGTCGGGATTGAAATTGAAAAGGAAGGCACAGGAAAAAATTGGGTCCATGATGCGTGGATCAGGATATAAAAGAAAGTGTAAGNCCTTGATCAATGAGGTAATAGCCTCCCTTAGCAGGTCAAATGCTAGGAGCCTTACCACACCCCCTGCCGTTTTGAAATGCATACTACTTTTTGAATATCTTATACAAGTGTATAAAATGATGAGTTTTTTACAATCCTTAATCGGACGGCAACATGGATACAAGGTGGAAACATTCCTTCACTGCCATAATTTGTGGAGCCACAGATTGTGGGAAAACATTTTTTGTTAAAAGATTTTTGAAAGAAATTAAAGAAATGTGTGACACACCGATTGAAAAAGTGATTTTCTATTATGCTGAGTGGCAGAATAGATATTCGGATTATGACAAAAATTTTGTCGAATTTCGAGAGGGTTTACCAAGATTCGGAGCAGTCGGTAAAGAAGCTCTCAACGCGGGAATTGACGTTGTAGGCGATGTAGTGACAAACGGAAAACCCTCAAATGTGGCGCTGGAGAATCGGCTAGCAGAGTCGGGATTGAAATTGAAAAGGAAGGCACAGGAAAAAATTGGGTCCATGATGCGTGGATCAGGATATAAAAGAAAGTGTAAGCGCCTCGCATCTCATAAGCTCACCGGACGCGGGTCTGCCAAGACATCCAAAACCAGGAAGAATGAAAAGAAAAGAAGTATTCCAAAACATAAGAAGAAACGAAAAATGAAAATGGTATTTTACACAACAAGTGAGGTAAGTCGGACTTATGCGAAGCCGCACGANTAAATAATTAACTTAAAAAGTGAAATATGAATACACAAGAAGATATGTTTAGTGAATACAATGAAATACTAACAGATAATATACTTCGAAACGCTCAGGAAGCAGAGAAATGCTATCAAGAAAAAGCCAACTTTGAAAGAAAAAAGAAAATGAGTATTTTTTCTAAATATTAGAGAATAATTTTTTTTGCGCGATTTTTCTTCATCCCCCCACCCTGAAGAAAATATGAGGAAAGTTTGTTGATTTTTCATTATTTTTTTATTAGTATGAAGAATTAATAAACATAATCTCAGCAATATAAAAAATCAAAAAGTATCTCATCACCACCCCACAACCGTCACAAACTGCAAACTCAACAATGATCAAAATAAAAGAAGTAATGAAGACTCATCAACTTCAACAAATTTCAATATCAACAACAAAGAGAAGTTGAATGTAATGAATCTCCTCAAAAATCCCCTGTCAAATGTATCTGTTACTTTTAATAATTGTTCAAATATTTCAATCTATCTGACAAAAAAATATGAATAATGATAATAATAATAATAATAAT
>NW_021680907.1:83653-101694 GCF_001412515.2 Diachasma alloeum
TTGAATGTAATGAATCTCCTCAAAAATCCCCTGTCAAATGTATCTGTTACTTTTAATAATTGTTCAAATATTTCAATCTATCTGACAAAAAAATATGAATAATGATAATAATAATAATAATAATTTATGTTTATTAATTCTTCATACTAATAAAAAAATAATGAAAAATCAACAAACTTTCCTCATATTTTCTTTAGGGGGGGGGGTGGTGGAGAAAAATCGCGCAAAAAAAATTATTCTCTAATATTTAGAAAAAATACTCATTTTCTTTTTTCTTTCAAAGTGGGCTTTTTCTTGATAGCATTTCTCTGCTTCCTGAGCGTTTCGAAGTATATTATCTGTTAGTATTTCATTGTATTCACTAAACATATCTTCTTGTGTATTCATATTTCACTTTTTAAGTTAATTATTTATTATTATGTAGTTTATTTTTTAGCTTTTTGCACTGCGATTTGTTTCGTTAAATAGTGTCTAATGGATCAGCTGATCGGTGTATGGTTGGGATAATGGGTTATGGTTGTACCGCAAGATGTCGCTAGGGGTTATTGAGAACGTAAAATACCAGTAAAATAGGACGCGTGTAAAACTGGGAACGTCTGTTAAGTGAAGAACAATTGGTGGTGCGTGTAAAATTCGACTTACCGACCTCCAAACGCCCCTGTTAACTTGTACTTTACACGCACGCATGACATAAAAAAATAAACCCAAGAGAAAGACTCGCGATTTATACGATATTTTCAACTAATCATCATGTCGTTTCTACATTCACATTCTTTCGAGTGCGTGAAATCGGAGCTCGATCTGTTTACTATACCCCCGACGCAGACAAGTATTGAAAATTCTCACTTGTAATACCACAAGAGCTTCAAAATTATTGGGTATTTTCCGATAGGTTCATTGCATACAAACGAAGGAGTTAAATTTTTCAGGTTAAAAAATCACGAGTGCTTCGCACTTGTGATTTTTCCTGAAAAACTTGACGACTTCGTTTGCATGCAGGGAACCTTGAGGAAAATGCCCGATTAATTTTGAAGATCGTGTGGTATTCGGGGGATTATTTCTCCAATCCAAATGTCGGGCAATATTATTGGACCATGAGACGAAACTCACAATTGAGAAACGAAAATTGTATAATTAACACAACGACACAATTGAATTCAATCTGTCAGTTTGACGAGGGGTTAACTCAACTGCATGATGTTTTGTTTTTTATGTAGCAACTACCAGAGAAAATTTTCAAAAAATTATCAGTTGAAAACCCTGTAGCTTGAACCACGTGATGTCGAATGGGCCAATTATATTCCCCGATATTTGGGTTGGAAAAATAATCAATTTGTTTATTATAATCCTGTGTCTACTCCATCGGATGACGCCCCAATCGAATTCATCGTACCAGGTCATGGAGAAGAATATATCGATTTGGCACACACTATGATAAAAATTCGAGCAGAAATTTTAAGACCCGATGGGTTGAGGATTCCGTCGGTCCTATGAATAATTTTTTGCATTCAATGTTCAACCAAGTGGATGTATATTTCAATCAAAAAGTTGTTACGNGGTTGAGGATTCCGTCGGTCCTGTGAATAATTTTTTGCATTCAATGTTCAACCAAGTGGATGTATATTTCAATCAAAAAGTTGTTACGCCGCCAAATAACCTCTACGCCTATAGAGCATATATTAAAACGTTGTTAAACTATGGAGAAGATGCTAAGTCCTCACATCTTGGAATGGCACTATGGTCAACTGATACCTGTGACGCTATAGATAGCGCTGTAGTTGTGGGCGCTGATGTGAAAAAAAATAATGGCCAATCTCTCGACAAGTATTTACGAAAGGTGGAAGATCGTTTGATCTGCTGGGACAATTGCATTGTGACGTTTTCAATCAAGATAAATTTTCGATGAATGGTGTAGAGCTACAGTGTGTTCGTCGTATCCGCGCAAAGGATGAATATTGTCTCATGGACGATACAACACTTAATTATAAAGTAAATATTGTGGAGGCCTCATTGACTGTTCGACGCATGAAACTCAGCCCTGGAATATTAATAGCTCACGTTAAAACGCTTGCAAAGACAACTGCAAAATATCCCTTGACCCGTTTTGAGGTTAAATCTTTTGTTCTGCATAATGGAATTATGAGAGAGACGATAGATAACGCAATTTTAGACCAACTGCCGAAAAAAATTATACTTTGATTTGTCGACAATGCCAGTTTCAATGGAGCGAGGAAGAAGAATCCCTTCAACTTCCAGAATTTCGGAATCAATTTTTTATGCCTGAATATACGATGGACGCCAAGTGCCTACGAAACCCCTGCAACAGAGTTTTACCTCTGACGGGTGTCCAGATGTGGAAGCTTTTAATACCTTATTTGCGGGGACTGGAATGCATTTTAGTGATCATGGAAGTAACATTTCTCGTCTAGCATATTCCGACGGGTTTTGTTTATTCTCCTTTGACCTGACTCCCGATTTATCTGCAAGTTCTGCCGGTCATTGGAATCTCGTAAAGAGTGGGAGTGTTCGTATTGAAGTACGATTCAACAAAGCAATAGAGCAAAATGTAAATTGTCTGTTATATGCTGAATACGATAATTTGTTGGAAATTGAATCAACAAGGCAAGTTATTGTCGACTACAGTGGTTGAAAAAGAATACTAAACTATTGAATAGAGGTTCACCACACAATCACGTTAGTTGCGTCTAAACAGCCGAGTAGGTGTCACACGATAAACATGTTCTACCCGGGTCACAAGGCCCCGACAATTGTCCTGCGTACCATCGTCTTATGAATACACTTTAGCTCCCGAAGGTACTACCGCATACCGATGCATCAATTGGAGTCGTCTACCCTACTGACCGTGTCCCCTGGACATGGCCCCGGCCCTGTGCTATCATCATCAACACCGATAACCACAACCAAGTAGGAAGCCACTGGGTTGCCGTTTACCTTGGTTCAAATCGACGAGGAATCTATTTCGACAGCTTCGGAATGCCGCCTTTTGACACAAGATGTGCCCCGTTCGGAATGCCGCCTTTCGCATTATTATGAAATGTTTAAAAAAATTACTCAAAACCAAAATTGTAATCGTAGAAATTTAAGTAAACCTTTTCAGAGCTGATCTGGCAAAGGTATTCTACATTGTATTCAGCGTTCCACTAAAAAAATTTGTGTACCTTCATTAATTGATCAATAATAATAATAATAATAATAATAATCATCATCATCATCATCATCATCATCTTTTAAGAATAATTTCTGAATAAATAATTTATGTAATCCTATAAATTGTGCATTATGTAGTTATTTGTTATTACCACCACCCACTTTTTACCAGCCACCCCATTTTCCACCCACCAACCATTTCCCACCCACTATCCCATTTCCACCCACTACCCCTTTTCCACCCGCCACCCATTTTCCATCTGCCAGTCATTTTCCACCCACCACCCACTTCCTGTGACCCCTGGACCCCAATTTTGAGGCCCTACACCCCAGGGTGCCCCCCAGCGGGCCGACGTTCTCTTCAAAAGGCATGCGCCGAGCGGCGAAGGGGGGACGTGCACGTGCACTTTCTAGAAAAAGGGGGGAGGGAGCGTGAGAAATTCGCCAATCTCAGCCACTTACTACTTTCGTTTTTTCATGTACTTTCCGAAGAAAAATATGACAGTACTACCAGGATAAGTAATGAGCCATTTTTCAAGTTTTTTCTTATTTAAATTCCGCTGTTACACAGGGGCCAGACGAAAAATAAATATTTTTCTTTCCCTCGATGGATGATGATAATACATAACTTTTTCAGGGTATTTCAAAATGGAACATCCACATGGGGATGAGGGAAAATCTTTCTTTTCATAGAAAATTCGATTTTTTGATCATAAATTAGAAAACCGACTTTTAGGGGTCGAATTTTTCACAATCACAAAGGTCCAACGATAATGAGGATTAACTGACAGAGGTGAATCGGACTATCACATGAGTCGAATGATTATAAACCGAGTGAAATAATTGAAATTTTCTCCCGCCGTATCTTACGAAGGTCACAAGAGTCAAACGCCGCCAGGGTCATACCTCCCACGGCGATCCAGGAGCGACGGTGTAGCGTCGTTGTTACGTCTTTGTTGCGTCGTTGATTTTTATTGTCGATTTTGGGGCTAGAAAAGGGGGAATGACCCCTAACAACATGATAAAAGTTGATATATGAGGTATTTATTCATATTGGTACCGTTAATTACATTGTTATTTATCAATTGGATGAAATTATTTTTAGTGTTAAGAATGATGATAGAAGCTTGTAGGGGGAATGCCGCGAGATGGCGGTAGCCTCAATTTCCCGCTCGGATCGGTAAAGTCGAAAGTATGTTGCCGCATGTTTTGTTATTTTATTTTAGGTAATCAAAAGTGCACAGAAGATAAGAATTACATCGGATATATTTTGGTATGATTAACTTTAGATAATAATAATTATTTTTACATTGTTTTAATTTATTTTATAACGTGTTTATTAGGGGCGCGGGGGCATGATAACACAGAGTTGTAAATTCTAGCCAAGAGGAAGGGGTTACCGAATTTGACTGAGCCACCCCCATGCATTGATGAAATAATAAAAAATGTCAAATAAATAATGAAAATCTCGAAAATTGAGACTTTGCGAGGCGGGCGGAGGGGAGGAGGAGGTAATACGGCGGAGGGTTGCAAATTTTAGACAATCATTAATTAAGCTGTCACGAGGGGGTGGAAGGGGGAGGTACGACGACGGAGGGTTGCAAATTTTACCCAACAAGGGAAGGGGGCTCTCAAATCTGACTGAGCCACCCTCATGCGTTAATTTAAAAAAAAATTTTAAAAAGTCGTTAAAAAAAAGTTAAATTGACACAGGGGATATTATTTTTCCTTCGCGTCGGCACGATCCTACCCTTGGACTCGGTTATCTCGCGAGCTGCCCTAGTCTAGTTATACGAATAATTATCATTAATTGCAATTATTTATTAATTAACTGTCTGCGCCAACAGAATTAATCGACAACTTTATCCGACTGTGCATTCAAATCACGCCGCCATCTTTATCAGTCGACATCGGGCCCAATCGCCAAAATTATCGACACTTACTGGCACTTGCGCAAACGAAGGGCGCAACAAGTCGACGGCATGGCACTCTCGCCCTGGCAGCACTCGTGTGCACATCTAATTTTTGCAATATTTGTGATATCTGTTGTTTGTCATTTATTAAGTGGAAAGAGTCGATAACCGAGGACATTTAGTAATAAATTGTGATTTGTCGACTTAATTGAGTGAGTACTTATTTAAATTGTCTTTTGCCTATATTTTCCTCTCTCTCTCTCTTTGTCGTCTTCTTAATACTATGGGTCTTCCAACCTCCACTCCCTGAGCCGAGTCGACCGTTGTTAGTATCCGTCAAACTAACTGGCGGCCAATTAATATTTCATTATTGTCGAATAAATAAAATAATTGTCGAAAGGATTTCTGGAGCCCTGACAGCCCTTGACCCAGGCCGCGTCAGGTGAAGGCCGTTAACTGTGAATTAAATTGTCGAGTCTACCAGTTGTTTAGTCGAGTGAATTTGTTTATTAATATATTTATTTATTTAAAATAAAAAGGCCTATCTCAATGGCGCCCAACGTGGGGCACGTTGGATATTTTTTGTAAATTCTAGAGGGAATATTGTAAGGGAAATTGAAAATTTTATTGTAGAAAAACCACACTGTGTGTTAGAAAGAGAAGGCTAAGCCACTTATTCCGACGATTCGGTGGTACCACCGAGCGTCGATGTTTACATTCGAACAATAGAGCTCTCGACGAAGGGATTATTGCCGTAATAACCTGCTCTATTTCTTTCTTCTTCTATTTCTTGATCTTTCCCTTCTTCTATTTCTTGATCTTCTCTCTCTAACTTTTCTTTTCTTGTAAAACTAGGATAACAAAATTGAAATACTGTGATATTATTCAGAGTGATACTATTTATTGTCATTTTTGTCGACTCTTGCCCACCAAAATTCAAATTAATCCGGCAATTTCATCCGTCTGTTGTCGAAATTGTCGCCATTGTAAGTCGATCGAGGAACAGCCGTGGCCTTGTCCGTCTATAGTCAGGGCGCGGTAAGGGACTCGGTTGAGGCATTGTAATTGATCCGAGGTTAGATAATCCGATTTCCGTGGAAAAAATAAAAATAAATTTATTCGATTTCCTTCGACTGTCGATTTTACTTTTCTTTTGGCTTGTCGTTCGAATTAATATGAGATAAACCTCACGATATTCCAAACTCCACCCCGTAAAAGAGGTGAAAAAGAAACCCAACAATCAGATCGAACTTTAAGGTCACAAACAAACCAATTAGATAGAACGATGATGCTAGAAACACAACAAACGGAAAATGCGCCGACACAGGAAAACGCCGCGACCGGTGTTTCAGGAGACAGGGGGCGCAGTGCCTCTTGGACGATACCACACCAAACGTCTTCACATCTAAATAGACCCGGTACCCCGATAACAATCTCTAGGGGAAGGGGCACGCGAGTAACTCCGACAAATCCAACTCCAATATATGAGGAGCTTGCTGAATCGATGCAAAGTATGCAATCAAGATTAGGTAAAGTCGAAGCTTTTGGGGACAAAATCGAAAATTTAACTTTTCAAATGGATCGAATTTTGAATTTTATTGTCGGGCAGAGTCAAAACTTTGAAGAGAATACGCGAACGGATGCAGGTTCCCGTTCGCCGGAACATATAATAAACGAAGATGAAACTCCTCCGGGGACTGATCACCCAATAGGGGGAGGGAATAATAATATAATGGATGATGGCAGATTGCCAGAAAATTCAATCGATGGAAATTTGCAAAATGCGGAAAACGCGACGTTGCCACGTGGCCCAGCCCCGTCTGTAGAAGGGTCACACGAGGTGATCGTCGGAAATGAAAATGAAGCAAATCAACCCTCAAAGAGAAGAGGGGCATTTGCACCTGTAAACTCGAATAGCCGGGGGGGAACGTCTGGACTCCCAACCGGTCATTCTTTAAATGAAAGAGGTGAGTCGGTCGATAATAAATTGCGACACGTTCACTTCGCAAATGATAATACCTCAGGGTCGAATACACAAGTAAATCGACAAAGAATTCAGATTTCTTACAAATTACCCGACGGTGAAATTATTGTCGAGGAGCGTTATATGGACGCAAACGAGCTCCGTGAACGCACGAATCCTAGAGGGATTACTTCTAACCCTCAAATACCACAATATACACAAACCCATACACAGCCTACATACACGCAACCTACACAACCACAAAACACAAATTCATGGCGTACGAATCTTGCATTTTCCCCATTTCGTACGATCGAAACGCAAAATAGGATAGAGAGGGGAAGTCTATCACTTCAGGAATACACAGAAACCCCAAGTTCAATGAACTCTTGCGGGGGACAACGTGTCGACGCGATGTCGACAGAAACAAGTCAAGTATGGGACATGAATACCGGAATTAAAGTAACGCGTCTAGTTAGCGATTGGAAATTAAATTTCCCGCAGACAGAAAAAGACCCTGATCAATTCCTGTTAATTCTTATGGAACGACTCGACACCACCGGAATAAATAAAGATTTATTCGTACCCTGTTTATCTGCGATTTTCGAGGGCTTGCACAGAAATTGGTATTTGATAAATAAACCAAAATGGAATTCGTGGAAAGATTTTGCCACCGCGTTTAGACAAAATTGGGCAGTCCAAAAAGACGACATGGACTTAGATACAGAAGTCGGGGAATTAACAGTCGAAAAGGGTGAAAATCTAGCGGAATTTACATATCGCGCTCGTTTTCTATTCGAGAGAATGCTGCATCCTCCTAAGTTTCAAAAGCAGATCGATCAAATCGTAAGGAAATACAATCCTCGAATTGCGCTTGAAATCTTATCGCTAGAAATATAGAATTACGACGACTTCCTTAAATTCGCTAATATACGCGGCGACGTCTTTGAACAAGTCGTCGGTCAGAAAAAGGGGAGGTTTGCTGGCAAGAAAGTCGACTTCAACTGCATTCAAGATGAAACATTTGAGAAAGAGGACGACGACGTCACGTTACAAGACGAATCGAGTGACGAGGACGATACCACGGACTTGAACGCGATAGAATCGGAACCACGATCATTTAACAAGCAAGCGAAAAATCGAGAATCGAAGACGATGGTTAGAAAACGATTGGAACAAAATCTCGCGAGCTTTGAACAGAAAAATCGAGACGGTAGTAAGCCGCCTGCCCAGCACGATTCCAGGGGAAGACGGAAATACGATCCTCCCAAAGATTGGTCAAAAGTAATTTGCTATAATTGTGGACAGATGGGGCATTCTTCGCGTTCTTGTACTGCCGACAGGCAGTAAGTGTGTCACATTTGTCGACAAATAGGCCACATAAATAAAGATTGTTCCACCCTTTCGGGAAACGCGAAAGGCTCTCAGTGAAGCCTCCGCCCACTGAAACTAAGAGCAAAACGGAGGAAAAAGTGACTAATCGTGCTGAGCACACGGACCAGAAGGGCAGCGAAGGGAGGATTAGGATAAACGAGGTTAAAATACTTAGCAATCCACCTACTAAAATTGAAGCATCATCTTTGCTGCATTTAAGAGACGATAAATCTGAAGGTGAAATGAATATTTGGCTAGATGTCGATGAAGAAACTTCGGATGAATGCGAACTCTCTGAGTTTGAGGAAGTCGAATCAGAGACTTACGTTGAGCCTGAAGAGACAGTGACTAACATGTCGACAATTTCTAGCAGTAAACCATCAAATCAAATCGAGTTACGAACGATAAAAGAAAATGTTAGCTCTTTGAAAGATTGGAGACCTAAAATTGTCCCCTCACATTTAATTCATCGTCTATCCCAACGACGCATTTATCGAAATGAGAATGGAAATAAAGAACCAATAAATTTAGTCAAAGCCGAGGTTACAATTTCGATTTTCGGTCACACTTTAAAAGGAATTATCGACGGTGGAAGCGAAAGAACTTACATGAGTCCTGAAGCCTTTGAACGAGTGAAAGCTCTTAAGGTCAAGGAAGTAACTCCGGACTCGACTTCGACTGCGGGAGTTTGTTCAGGCGATAGTTCAGTCGTTAAGAGTGACGGAGGCACTTGTTTCGTTATCGATATTGGCGATGTCTATGGACCACAATGGTACCCGGATAGATGTTCCCCGGAAAATCGTTCCCGGAAAATCGTTCCCGGAAAATTGTTCCCTGGAAAATTGTTCCCCTGGAAAATTGTTCCCCGGAAATTTGTTCCCTATTTTGTTAGGATGGCCAACAAAATCTCCCTTTATTCGTAATCTTTCGTGTTCATCTATATTTATTCATTTAGGTGATGAGTGTTTACCTTGATCAGTCCAGCGTACAGTGCTCCGATATTATTGTGATTTGATGAATGGTCGAGAGATGGGGGGGGGATTATAGAGTTGATTGATTGTAGTGTATCGAGTAGTGGATTGAGTTTTAACGTATTTAGCTGGTGTATTGATACTAGTGTGATTTTGCCAATTGAAGTGATCAGTCGTCTTTTTGATGTTTCCAAGATGTTGGAGATCATGGCTTGCGTGTTACTCGGTTCTATTTTCATGGTGTTGTCAATGGCATCGTACAAGTTTGTCAACAGCAATGTTGGTCGTCGAATGTTAGTGACTGATAGTGGCCATATGTACTACTTGCGAGAGAAAAATTCTAAAAAAGTCATATGGAGGTGTATACATTATAAAGAAGGCTGTCGCGGTATTTGTCACACGAGTTCTGATCTGTTAAATGGTAATTCTTGTTTCTTTGTTTTTCTTCCCTTCTTTGTTTATTTTGTCTAGGGTCTGTTGTTAATCATTTCGGTTCTTTCGCTTGTAGGGTCAATTTTGAAGGAAACTGAACACAAAACGCATGGACCCGATCATGATAAAATTGAGGAGAAGGAGTGTGTAAATGAAATGAAGAGAAAGGCTGTAGATACGAAAGATAAACCTGCTTCTATCATTACTACTAGTGTTGCTACTGTATCCTCCCCTGTAGCCGCGCGTTTGCCAGTTCCGGAGCACTTAGCTAGGACGATTCGCAATGTGCGTGCACAAAAACATCCCGTTCCAGAAGATCCACAGAGGGGCATTATTTTTGATATTCCTGAGGATTTTAGGTTGACTGCTAAAGGTGATCGATTCTTGTGGTATGACTCGCGAGATAAAAATAGATTATTGATATTCACTACGCGGAAAAATTTGGAAATATTTAAAGACAGTTACACCTGGTATGGCGATGGTACGTTTAGTTGTGTTACTAAAAGTTTCAGTCAATTGTATACAATTCATGGTGAAGTAAATTCGAAAGTTATTCCACTGGTTTATATTTTGTGTAGAAAGGCAAAACTATCAAAACATATACTAAGATTTTGAAGAAGTTAGTAAAATTGGAGCCAAGGTTGCAACCCCAAAGAATGATGTGTGATTTTGAGTTAGCATTTATCGGTGCTGTTAAAGATTGTTTTCCTGAGTGTATTGTTAATGCTTGTTTTTTTCATTTTGGGCAAGCCCTGTGGCGCAAAATCGTTGGATTCAATTTACGAGAATTGTATGGGAACGGACGCACGCTCCGTGATCTTCGCAAACTTTATGCTTTAGTGTTCGTTCCAGTCGAAGATGTTGTCGAAGCCTACGATGTGCTCATGCACTCTCAATTTTTTGTTGATAACGAAGAGTCGCTTCATGATTTTTTGAATTACTTCGAGAAGACATGGTTGGGTCAGCTGAGGAGGCGTAATAAACGATCAGAACCGAGGTTTGATATTAAGTTGTGGAATCACTATTTGTCTGTGAAGAATGATCATTCGCGTACTAATAATGCTGTGGAGGGTTGGCATAATGGCTTTAACGCGAAGGTTGATGTGGCACACATTTCTGTTTGGAAGTTGATCGATTTATTTAAACTTGAACAAGGTCTCGTTGAAGTGATTATCACACAGGCTGAAAGCGGCGCTTCTCCTGCTAAGAGGAAGAAAGCCTATCGTGATTACGATCTTCGCTTAAAGGCTATTGTCGATTCTTATAATCGCGATGACATTGATAAATATCTGACGAGCATTGCAAATATTATATCTTTCTGAACTGATGTTGAAGTGTATTCCTCGATTCGTAGTTCTATTGCGCTATTGATTGAATGATAGTTGTTCGACTTATGTTGATTTGTATTTATTGACCTTTGTTCTTTTGTAATTATAATGACATTTTTGTCTGGTGTTCATTCGTAAATTTATATTGTGAATAAAGTTTCTTCTGTATTGTTCCCTTGTATTTTTTGTATTCTGGTTTTTATAGGGTGAGAGAGAGGGTTTTTTTCATTTTGGGGGTATTTTTGTGAGTTTTTGTCTGAAAAATCATTTTTTAGGGTACATTTTTCTGGGGAACGAATTTCCAGGGGAACGATTTTTCGGAGAACGATTTTCCGGGAACGATTTTCCGGGGAACATCTTTCCTAGAACCNGAGATAAAAATAGATTATTGATATTCACTACGCGGAAAAATTTGGAAATATTTAAAGACAGTTACACCTGGTATGGCGATGGTACGTTTAGTTGTGTTANCGATCCAATCAAAAGAATATGGACGTTAGCTGGGAGTGAATATACTTATCCTTTATCACACCGATTCGTCTTTCCAACCCAAATGAAGTCATTGTCGATTAATCAAAAGCAAACTTTGAAAGAATTCTTGGACCGAGAATTTATAAAATTTGAACAGGAATGTACGGGCGTCACGGACTTAATTAAACATAAGATCGAATTGGAAGATTCAGAACCGCATCGACAAAAACCCTATCGACGTAGCGAGGCAATCCGCGCTTTCCTCGATCAGGAAGTCGAAAGATTATTGAAGAAGGGATACGTTACTTGGAGTAATAGTAATTGGGCCAGTTCACCGGTAGTAGCTCCAAAGATAAACGGGAATTTACGTTTTTGTGTCGATTTTAGAATTCTGAATAAGAAAACGAAAAAGCCAGCCTACCCTCTACCACAAATGGGTTCAATTTTATCGCAACTGTATCAGGCGAAAATTATTTCGACCTTAGACATGAGTGAGGCTTTCCATTAGATACCGATGGACGAAGAAAGTCGAAAATACACCGCTTTTTTTGTCGAGGGTAAAGGCTTACTCGAGTGGGTTCGAATGCCCTACGGTTTGACAGGAGCGCCATCGACATTCCAATGTCTTATGGACAAATTAAAAAGACGTATAGGAGAGATCATTATTGAGCGGAAATTACCTAATCACTGGATAGAAAAGGTTTTCGTTTATTTAGACGATTGGATCATAGTTAGCGAAAATATGGATGAACATCTTTCATTGTTGTCGATTCTATTTGAGGTCTTACGTGAAGCTAAACTGAAAATTAATAGAGAAAAGAGTAGTTTTGCGTGTCGAGAAGTCAAGTACCTCGGATACATAATCGACGAACACGGGATGCGTCCGAATCCGGAGAAAATTCAGCCGATAATTGACTATCCAGTACCGCGCGATGGTACTCAGCTTAGACAATTCAATGGCTTGGTTAACTGGTACCATCGACATTTGAAGAATATCGCTAGAATCCAGGGACCATTGAATAAATTGACGAGTCCTAAACATCCATGGCGATGGACAGATGTTGAACAGAAATCTTTCGACGAAGTTAAGCAATCGCTGATAGATATTCCTCGACTGTATACGCCGATTCCCGGTCAGCCATTTATTCTTTATACAGACGCCAGCGATTTCGGGTTAGGCGCGATTCTGGTACAAAAGGACCCAGAAACCGATAAAGAAATACTCATCGAAGTATTAAGCCGACCATTACGAGGCGCCGAATTTCATTACACGACAACTGAAAAAGAATGTCTAGCAGACGTGTGGGCAGTCGAAAAACTTCGTTGTTATCTCGACCGGATGAAATTTAAAGTCGTTACTGATCACCAGGCCCTACTGTGGCTTTACAGTTTGAAAAATCCAGTAGGTCGACTTGCTCGTTGGGCAATTTACCTGTTGCAACACGATCTAACTATCGAACATAAACGTGGGACGATGAATGAAGCGCCGGATGCTCTCTCGCGCATGTTTGATGTCGATGTTGATCCGTTGGGATGGGAAAAGATTGTCGAAGAAACGATTAAAAGCCGAATCAAGTTAAGTTCTATTTGTGATCAGAATTGATATGAGACCAACGTGGTTTTGTCGAGAAAAGTCCTAGTAGATTCCCAGAGTGGAAAATCGAGAACGATGAAACGTATTATTATCGACCTGATTACGCGAAAGCTATTTTAGACGACGAAAATCCCTGGAAGCTCGTGGTGAGACCAGATGAAGTGTTGCAAATTCTTAGGGAAAATCACGATGAACCACAGGCAGGACATCTAGGCAGAGATAAAACTCTAGATCGCGTTCGACAAAATTACTATTGGCCAGGGATGACCGAAGACGTGAAACGATACGTGAATAACTGCGAAACGTGTATACGAGTTAAAAACAATCAGCATCCCATTCAGGGACCAATGACGTCTCGACCGACTCAAACTCCTTGGACAGAATTGGCAATCGATACAGCCGACATGACGACCAGGTCGAAAAAAGGAAATTCCCATATTGTAGTCGTTCAGGGTTTGTGTATGAAATACATTGAGTTGTTTCCCACACGCGATAAAAAAGGCAAGACGATAGTTAAAATTCTAGAGTCGATATTTGATCGTTGGGGCACTCCCCAAACTTTGATTTCTGACAACGGAACAGAATACTGTAATAAAGACGTTTCGACTCTCTTAATCGCGAGAGGGGTTAAACATCATACGACTCCTTTAAGTCACCCACAATCGAATCCCGTCGAACGCGTTAATCGAACAGTAAAACCGATGATCGCCGCGTTCATCAAAGACCACCAAAACGAATGGGATATTAACTTGTCGAAATTTCAGTTAGCCTATAATACGGTACCTCACGCAGGAACACGAATTTCTCCTTTTTACCTTAATCACGGTCGAGAAGCAGTAATTAAACGCGAAATAAAATTAGTCGATGATCAAACGCTGTCAAATGAAACTCAAAACCGCTGGGTGGAGAGAATGTCGAAGATAGATGAATTTCGACATAAAATAGAGATGTTTTTGAAAAAGAAAAATGACGAACGATTGGCCAGGGAAAATGAAAACAAGTCGAGTCAAGTCGAAATTAAAGTGGGTTCAGAAGTTTATCTCTCTATATAAATAAAAAAATAAGACGAAAAATTCAGGGGATACTCAAGTTCAGGGGACGCTTAAATTCAGGGGACGCTCAAATTCAGGGGACGTTGGGTGCCTATACGAGGAGGTGCGTGTATTTATAAGGGATGTCTATATGAGGTGGTGGTTATAAAGGGGATATCGATATTTATGGAGGATTACTATGTTAGGGGGTGCTCATATAGAAGATGTTTATGGGTACGGTCACACCGCTGCGGTCACACGGACGGGGGGGGAGCGAAGCCCCCCCCCGGGTTGGCGAGCGGAGCGAGCAGGGGGCGAAGCCCCCTAGTTACCCTAATAAAAAGCTCAGTAACAAGGCAGAAAATTACAATGCCAAACTAGCCCATCGCTATCTGGGTCCCGCATTAGTTGATAAAATATTGGGTCCAATGACTGTGGAATTGGTCGACAAAAATGGTACAAAAGTAGGAAAATATTATGTAACCGATTTAAAGTTTCCGCGACGCAGTCTTAGACGAAAATAACTGTCTCTACAGGCCACCTAATCGACAGCAGTACCACATCATGGCAGACGACACCGGTAACATAAAACAAAACGACCAGAAACAAGAAGAGTTAGTTCAGCCAGGCGACAATATACTTGATGGGGAAGATACGACAACACCTGATGTCTCGACCGCATCAGAAGTGTCATCAAGCACTAATGACGATTGTGANAAACACCACCTCACTAAGGTCATTCCAGATAACAACAGCAAGCCTATGTATTTACTCGACGAAGACAAACTGAAAGAGCTTATCATCGAACGGGCTAAGACTCTTGTCATTAGAATGGAAGGAAAAAAAGTCGACAAGAGAACGCAAACGTATGTTACTCACGTGGGGAAACAACACATCCTTGGATGCATCAATTGTGGAACCAGATCCCACCATTTCTCTGAGTGTGGTGTTGCACTACGCTCTGGATTTTGCCACATCTGCGGTGCGGAAGGTTTCGACTATGAGGACTGTCCTTACCCACATGGCGTCGAGCATGAAAGAGCACTCGGTCGTTGTTCAGGTTGCTCCAGTGGTCTATCACTGTACCACCCCGAGTGCCCAGACTGTAACCTTCGATGGAAAGGCTTCCCTGACTGGCTTCGCCTAAATTATGCCACCTGGCCTGCTTGGCTTATCCCACTAGACCATAAAGTAATGGTTGGAGAGGCACCGTCGACATTAAAAAAGAGGATCAAGACGAAATTCGACAATCCCCTCGACACACCTAACAAACTCCGACGTTTTTTAGTCAGAGAGAACGCTCTGAAGGCAACTCCAAGGATCACCAACCCAGCTATTTCAACCCCCATCAAGTTGGCTGAGGAGAAGCGTCTTCTGGCTGTTCAAGCGCTTCAGAGCCCAGTCGTTTTACACCACCTCGACGACATAATGCAGGAACGAGTTGAAGGGGACAGATGAGTACACTATACTCATCCCAACCAAATATAAGAAGAATGTCGACTAAAACATGAACGATCCAACTCACGACAACAAGATACCAACATGTATTCACTTTTCCGTTACCATTAGCATTACCATTATCTTTTTCATGATTATTTTTCTTACTAATTAATTAATGTTTCATTTCCTATCGTTCATTGTTTCATCTCCTATCGTTTATTGTTCACCATATTAAAACTACTTTGTCAAAAAAAAAAAAAAAGGAACTATTTGACGATCCTTAGTTTATCACTCTATTATTGTATTACTCACGTCATTAAACTGAAATATTAGTAAAATTAATTGTATGTCCTCAAAGTCCTTTAATCGATTAAATTTCTAAGCTAGTGCACGTAAAGCGCATCGTCAAAAGAGAGAGAGAGAGACGAGAATTAATACATATTTCAGGAAAAGGCAAGAAGACTACAGGGAGAATTGTCCACCGACGTGAAGGTCAAAAGGGGGAGATTGACACAGGGGATATTATTTTCCCTTCGCGTCGGCACGATCCTACCCTTGGACTCGGTTATCTCGCGAGCTTCCCTAGTCTAGTTATACAAATAATTATCATTAGTTGTAATTATTTATTAATTAACTGTCTGCGCCGGCAGAATTAATCGACAACTTTATCCGACTGTGCATTCAAATCACGCCGCCATCTTGATCAGTCGACATCGGGCCCAATCGCCAAAATTATCGACACTTACTGACACTTGCGCAAACGAAGGGCGCAACAAGTCGACGGCATGGCACTCTCGCCCTGGCAGCACTCGTGTGCACATTTAATTTTTGCAATATTTGTGATATCTGTTGTTTGTCATTTATTAAGTGGAAAGAGTCGATAACCGAGGACAATACAATAGGACAATAATAAAATAATTGTCGAAAGGATTTCTGGAGCCCTGACAGCCCTTGACCCAGGCCGCGTCAGGTGAAGGCCGTTAACTGTTAATTAAATTGTCGAGTCTACCAGTTGTTTAGTCGAGTGAATTTGTTTATTAATATATTTATTTATTTAAAATAAAAAGGCCTGTCTCAAAATAAACAATGAAAATCGCGAAAATTAAGAATTTACGAGGGGCTGGAAACGGGAGATATGATGAGGGAGGGTTGCAAATTTTACCCAACAAGGGAAGGGGGTTCCTCAAACTCACTGAGCCACCCCCATCCCCCTGTTCGCTTGCGTTATTTAAACAAATAACGATTTACGCGGGTCAAACTTCGTAAATCTACGAAGGCAAGGATTGAAGTCCGCGACTCCAGCGTCGTAAGGATCTTATCTTGCGAGGATCAACCGTCACGTATATCGCACAGAAACAACTAATTGTGAATTACCTTTAAGAAGCCGTCTTTTACACTTTCTGAAGCGTATTTTACGCTTACGATTGAAATATAAATAACGCTCAAAATTACCGTAAATTACGGTTCCGTAAACGTAATTTACTATTCTGTATTCGTAAATTAAAATTATGTTTTCCTCACTTTATGTTTACCCATTCGTAATTTACAACGAATTAAAAAAATGCAAAATAGAATGATTTCTAGCGTAAAAAATGATTTTTTTCATCGTAAATTGCGTATAAGTAAATTATAAAATACTCACGATTCCTTAAGCGTAAAATACAATTATCCCTGGAGATTNGGGGGTGTTGAATTTTTGGTTCTTTGATGAGGGTGCGAGGGGTGAGGGGAATTATTTTTCTGACCCTTAATCGCATTGGGGGAAGTCCTCGGGGGCGGGGGGGGGGATTTTTTTGATCCTTCTGATCCTAAATCGAATAGCAAAGAATCCGAGGAATTTTTTTTCGGACCCTTCAGACCCCAAATCGGATTGTGGAGTATCCAAGGGGTGAGGGGAAGTTTTTTCGAACCATCAGACCCTAAATCGGATAGTTAAGGGTGGGATGAGAAGGGAAGAAAGATATTTCTTGACCCTACTGACCCTTAATCGTAATACGGGAAGTCCAAGGTGGGGGGAAATTTTTTTTGACCCTTCTGACCCTAAATCACATAGTTGAGGGTACGATGGGGAGCGGGGAATTTTGGGTTTTTTTTTGAGGATGCAAGAGGGAGGGGATTTTTTTCTGACCCTTCTGACCCTTAACCGCAATGTGGGAAGCCCAAGAGGGGGAGGAGGAATTTTTCATGACCCTTCGAACCGTAAATCAAATTGCGAAGATCCGAGGGGGGACGGCTTTTTTTTCCGACCCTTCAGACCCCAAATCTGTTTGTGGCGGATCCGAGGGGCGAGGAGAATTTTTTTTGCCCCTTCTGACCCTAAATCGGATAGTTGAGTGTACAGGCGGGGGGGGGGGGG
>NW_021680907.1:101704-110121 GCF_001412515.2 Diachasma alloeum
AGGCGGGGGGGGGGGATTTTTGGTAAAAGTGCACGCGTGACTTTATTATTATATAACTAATAAATTTAAATTTGTTCAGTATATCCCAATTTTAGATAACCTGATGGGTTTTCTTGGTGTCTAAACCCTTCACGATGACTTTAGAAACCTAAGGGCGGATAGCAGAATTCTCTCTACGTCGACATGTAGGAGCTCGAACCTCTCAATCTTCAAACAACGTCAAATCAAATACCCAGAAACTTCCCAATCCTGCATGGAAACCAAATTAATTAGACACTTCGATCCTAATACCAATTCTTCAAAAGAATCAAACAACTGAGATCGCCACATTTCGCGCTACCCGAAGCCGCGACGTGGATGCAGTGGTGCATCGGCCCCAAAGAAGAACCAATACACCCTCCTGACCAACACGATACTCGGAATAATTTTTCCGAAGATCATTTAATATTTTCCACAGAGTGAATTACAATCGAGTACAACAACCAACACTCCGTCTGCTCCTTCAGACACCAAACTCCGCTACACCTCCTAGTAGCAATTTATAAACTTAAATAAAGTTGATATTGTGACTCTTCAAATTTCTATTGACACCTAGGCAATCACACAGGTACCCGCTACTCTTCTCGAATAAACACGGTCCCTATCGATTGAATTTCAAGGTGGACACTACTGGTTTTAATCATTGGAGTATTAAATACTCCTTGATATTTTTCAAAAATTAAAACGTTTCATGTTTAGATTTCAGCGTTATACATTACAATTTATTTTTTCAAAATAATTTCCGGTACAGTATTAGTCCATTTTTGGACGCAAATTTAATGTTAATAGACTACCCATGATAGTTGAAAATTTCTCGACCCTCTCTTGATATTTGAATACCCGTGTGAATATTTCTTTATTTAGTTTATCTTGGGTTCCTCTCCTTCCGACCCGTATTTTTGCAAGTTATTTTGGTAAAAGTGCAGCACACGTGACTTTATTATTTAAATATTTAAAAATTGTACTATATTCACTATTTAGATAAATTGATGGATTTCTTGATATCTAACCTTTTCAGTATAATTTGTAGAATCCGAAGGGCGGATAGTAGAACCCATCAAGTCGACTTGTAGAAGTTAAAATCTCTCAAACGTCTGACAACATCGAACCAACCTTCAAAAACTTCCCCATCATGCCCGGAAACCTATATCTTTGGACACTGCGATCCTATTACCAAATTTTCAATAGAATTAAAGAACTGAGATCACCACTTTTCGCGTTACCCGAGGCCGCGACGTGGACGCAGTGGTGCATCGGCCTCGACGAAGAACCTAATACACTCCACATTACAACACGACACTCGGGATAATTTTCAAAGATCATTTATTTAACACAGTGTGCCTATTTCTTGAGTACACAAAACAACACTCCGTCTGCTCCCTCAGACACGCAACTCCGCTACACCTTCTAGTATCAATGTATTAAATATACACGAAATTGATTTGTGACTGCGAATTTCTGTCAACATCAAGACAATCACACAGGCACCCGCTACTCTTCTCGAATACACACGGTTCCTATCGATGGAATTTCAAGGTGGACCCACTGGTTTCTAACATTGGAGTATTAATTCAATACTCCTTGTTATTTCGAGCATTAAACGTTTTCTGTATAGATTTCAGAGTTAAAAATTTTTTAATTTAAATTTCAAAATTTTCAAAAATAATTTCCGCTACATCATTAGTCCATTTTGTCATCAGACCATTTGACAGCGACTCTAATAGTGAATAGCTTTTAAAAGTATGAATTATTCTGATTATAACGATTACAAATTTATAAAGATTGAAGTGGAGTCACATGTCATGCACATTTACCGTTATTTTTTTTTAATCTCTCCAGTATCTTTCAATATTCTGCGTACGCCAATTTCGATTGTATGAATTAACAAATTGATATCTATGATTTACACACCTGTGAATATATCCTCTTTGGGTCAACCCTCGATAGCTCTTCCACCCATCAGTCACTATAGTTATTCCCTTTTTCACATATTTATCAATATAAAATTGTAGAGTTAATTTCGACCGATCTTGTACTGGCACTGTTATTACTTGCTTGCTGTCCCGATCGAATATTCCAAATATCCACTGACCCTGGGCCTCTGTCCGTCGATTATATTTTCTCCCTCCTATTCTGGTCTCGTCATTTTCCACTGTTTTATCCCTCCCCCCTAACTTTTCGTTAACACGTGCCTCAGACCACGCAGAAAGTATCTTGTTTACTTTTTTTTTGTGCGATTCCTCACCGTATTTTTGGTTACCCCATATTCTTCAGCAAGTGCTTGAATTGTGATTTTATTGCTAATTATATAATAAGAAATGATTTTGAATACTTTTTCAAATGTTATTTTTAAATTTTCAAACATAGTATTACTAAGAATGCTATGTTGAGTATTGCATTGTTTCTTAATTAATTTGTAGTGTGAATCTTTGATGTGATGGACTTTCCTACATTTGAATTTAAGATTCCCTGAATCACGGGTCATTTGTGCCCCACACTCATGGCAATTAGCATGCGCCACTAAGACACCGCGTGAGATTAATAATTGTAAAGTTCTTTCTCTGTCTAAAGTGAATAAAATCACATCTTCGTATTTCATATTACTCTAAAACTATTTGAGAGCGACTCTTCTAGTAAATTGATTTTAAAAATATAAATAATTCTGAATGTAGCGGTTACAAATATGTGTAAATTAAAGTGGAGTTACGTGTCATGCACATTTACCAAACTTTTTTTACTATTCTGACCCTGAATCGGACTGTGGAGGATCCGAGGAGTAAGAGAAATTTTTTTTCTGACTCTTCTGACCTTAAATCACATAGTTGAGAGTGCGATGGGGAGGGAGGAATTTTGGGTTCTTTGTTGAGGATGCAAGGGGGAGAGGATTTTTTCCTGACCCTTCTGACCCTTAATTGCATTGCGGGATGTCCAAGGGGTGGGAATTTTTCCTGACCCTTCTGACCGTTACTCGCATGGCGGGTAGTCCAAGGGGGCGGGGGGAATTTTTTTTTACCCTTCTCACCCCAAATCGCATTGTGGGAAGTCCTAGCGTGGGGGGAATTTTTTTTCTGACCCTTCTGACCTTAAATCGAATAGCGAAGGGTCCGAGGGGGAGAGGGTTTTTTTTCTGACCCTTCAGACCCCAAATAGGATTGTGGAGTATCCAAGGGGTGAGGGGAATTTTTTCCTGACCCATCTGACTCAAAATCGGATAGTTGATGGTGCGATGAGAGGGGGGGAGAGATTTTTTGCGACCCTTTTGACCCTTAATCGCATTGTAAGGAGTCCATGGTGGGGGAACTTCTTTTGACCTTTCTGACCCTAAATCGCAATGCGGGAAGTCCACGGGGGGGATTATTTTTGATCCTTCTGACCCCAAATCACATAGTTGAGGGTGCGATGCGGAGGGGGGAATTTTGGGTTGTTTGTTAAGGATGCAAGAGGGCGGGGATTTTTTCCTGACCGTTCTGACCCTTAATCGCATTGTGTGAAGTCCAAGGGGGGGGCGGGAATTTTTGCTGACACTTCTTACCCTAAATTGAACTGCTATGGTTTCAATGGGGGGAGATTTTTTTTTTACCCTTCTGACCCTTAATTGCATTGTGGGAAGTCCATGAGTGGGGGGGAGGGTTTACTGACCCGTCTGACCCTACACCGAATTTCCAAGGTACGAAGGGGGGAGCGACTGTTTTCCGGCCATTCAGACCCCAAATTGGTTTGTGGAAGATCCGAGGGGTGAGGAGAATTTTTTTTCTGACCCTTCTGACCCTAAATCAAATAGTTGATGGTGCGTTGGGGGGGGGGGGGTTGGTTCCTTGGTTCGGGATGCAAGGGGGAATGGATTTTTTTCTGCCCCTTCTGACCTTCAATCGGATTGTGATGGGTACGAGGAGGGCGGGCGGGAATTTTTCTTGACTCTTCTGACTCGAAATCGGATACTTGAGGGTGCGATGGGGGATTTTTTTTAACCCTTCTGACCCATAATGGTATTGTGGAAAGTCCAAGGGTGGGGGGAATTTTTTTTCTGACTCATCTGACCTTCAATCAGATAATTGAGGGTGCGATGGGAGGGATTTTTTTTTACCCTTCTGACCCTTAATCGCATTGTGGGAAGTCCAAGGGGGAGGGGAATCTTTTTAAAAATCTTGTGACCCTAAATCGGATAGTTGAAGGTGCGATCGAGAGATTTTTTTTACCCTTCTGACTCGTAATCCCATTGTGGTAAGTCTAAGGTGGGGGGAGGGGGAATTTTTTTCCGACCCTTCAGACCCCAAATCGGAGTGTGGCGGATCCGAGGGGCGAGGGGAATTTTTTTTCTGACCCTTCTGACCCTAAATCACATAGTTGAGGGTGCGATGGGTAGGGGGGAATTTTGGGTTCTTTGTTGAGGATGCAAGAGGGAGGGGATTTTTTCTAACCCTTCTGACCCTTAATCGCATTGTGGGAAGTCCATGGGGGGGAGAGGAAGAATATTTTTTTGACCCTTATGACCCTAAATCGAATTTTTATACGTTCAACGGGGAGGGGGGTGATTTTTTGTACCCATCTGACCCTAAATCGATTTGCGAAGGGTGCGAGGGGGTTGGGTGAATTTCTCCTGACGCTTCTGACCCTAAATCGCATTGGGGGTTGTCCAAGGGGGCGGAGATTTTTTCCTTACCCTTCTGGCCCTATCGAATTGCGCAGGGTCCGAGGAGGGAGGGGTTCTGACCCTTCAGACCCCATATCGGATTGTGGAAGGGGAATTTTTTTCTGACTTTTCTAACTGTAAATCGGGCGGGGAGGGGACAATTTTGGGTTCTTCGTTGAGGATGCAAGGGGAAGAGGATTTTTCCTGACCCTTTATCGCATAGTGGGAAATCCGGGGGGGGGGAACTTTTCCTAACCCTTCTGACCCTCAATCACATTGAGGGATGTCCAAGGGGGGCACAATTTTTTCTGACCCTTCTGACCTTAAATCAAATAGTTGAGGGTGCGATGGGCAGGAAGAGAGGAATTTTTTGACCCTTCTGACCCTTAATCGCATTGTGGTAAGTCCAAGGGGGGTGGGGAGTTTTTTTCCTGACTCTTCTGACCCTCAGTTACCTTGTGGGAAGTCCAAGGGGTGAGGGAAATCTTTTTCTGACCCTTCTGACCCTAAATCGAATTGCGAAGGGTGCGAGGGGGAGGGAATTTTTCCTAACCCTTCTGACCCCAAATCGGTTAGTTGAGGGTGCGATGGTGAGGAAGGGGGGAATTTTGAGGTCCTTGTTGTGGATGCAACGGGGAGGGGATGTTTTTCTGACCCTTCGTACCCTTAATCGCATTGTGGGAAGTCGAAAGGGGGTTAGAGGGAATTTTTTCGGACCCTTCTAAGCCTAAATCTGGTTCTGAAGGCTGCGAAGAGAGGGGGAGGAAATTTTTGGTTCTTGGCTGAGGGTTACAGGGGGTGAATTTTTTCTATACACTTCTAGCCTTAAATCGGACTGCTGATGGTACGATGGGAAGGGGGAATGAATATTTCGGAAACTCTAGACTCCTCTGCCCCTAATAGGTTATTTTGGAAATTGGATGCTCGACCCCTTCAGGAGGGGGATTTTTCGATAATTGCTGACTCTTCTAACCGTCTTGGCCCTGATTCAGATTGTAAGAAAAAAATGTAGGAATCGAGATTGAGTTGAAAATTGTTCACCTAATGACTCATTTTGGAAATTAAGTCCGTGATTGCCGAGGAGGCAATGATTCCCACTTTGTCCATGTGTCTAAAATCATTGATTGTTCTGACTCAGATGCCCCGTACAAAACGACGTTCTATCATTTGAAGTCTCATGATGGGCGACGGGGCTTGCTTCAGCTACATAAGGGCCCTAAAGTTGAAAAGAGATCTTTGATCAAGCGCAATGTCATGATGGGAGTTCAAACTTTAGCAAGAACGGAGGTTTCTACGATTTTCTTCACATATGTTCCTTTCAGGAAAGGAATAATTTACGTTTGTGGAGACATGTACTAACATTTACATTTACAGTAATAATATTCATAATATTCATACTATAGCATCTTTATTGGGAAGAATGAATACATTATTTTACAATTCAGTTATTCAGTAAATTTCAACTTGGGAAATGGCTCAAATATTGAAATTGAAGAAATTGGAATACAGAATTAGAAATGGTATTTCGTAATTTGTAATATCCATTCAATCCCATTTTTATTTTGAAGAATGAAGCCCGGTTGCACCAAGCCCTATTAACCAAATAAATCCCATGGTAAAATTTAGCGGATCAATTATATCCTAGGGATCATCATTTTTGAATATTTGACCGAACGAATATTTTTTTATTTATCCTGTAGTTCCATTTGAGTTAAGGGGAGACTACTGTGAGTTTTCAAAGTCGTGGGTTATTGGAGTGAGACTTTTCAAACGTTGAAGATCGATTGAATAGATCTGAAAACGAGTAATTAGTGCAAAAAAAAATTCTTTTTATTGTTCATTTGCCCGAAAATGCTTAAAATGCTAAAAACAGTCTAGAGCCTCCAATTTTTGAGCTACAAAATTTTTTTTTCAAAATTGCCGGAAAAATGTGTGGAACAACAATTACAAGCCAGTTTTTTGGAATCCGACTCCTACACAGCTGATTTAGTTTTTTTTTCATATAAAAAAAAATTTCATATAAAAAAAAAATTCACTATTTGTGTAAAAAAAGCAAATGTAGCCATGTAAGAGGTGAATTTAAAAAAACTAGCTCGTAATTGTTATTCCACATATTTTTCAGAAAATTTTGAAAAAAAAAAATCATTCGTAGCTGAAAAATTGGAGACCCTGGACGGTTTTTGGCGTTTTAAGGGTTTTCGGGCAAACGAACAACAAAAAAAAATTTTTTTTTCACTAACTATTCGTTTTCAGATCTATATAATCCATCTTCAACGTAAAAAGTCTCACTCAAATAACCCACGACTTTTAAAACTCACAGAAGTCTTCCCTTAACACTGATTTCACTTGAGGATAAATCATTATTTATTGTTTCTGGGATGAATTTGAGGTACTCTCCCGGGTAAAACAATCCATTGAACATTAAAATTTACATTTTTCCTCAACTGACGTTTTTGTTACCTGAAGCTGGTGCAACCGGGCCTGAATTCATAATTTCACAATTCATTGATCCTCTCTAAAAGAAGAGTATAACGTTTTTTGAGGTCAATCTATTCCGCCATGCATGACTTGGAAAAATTTCATTTTATNGGAATTGGGAAATTACCCCAGCGAGGAGTCGGATCACCCAAGGCCACATTTTCACAATTAGTTCTCGTATTGATTTTATTTTTGTTTATTTTATCGCTCAAATCTAACGCTGTTGCGCTCACCGCGGTTTACGCGTCAGCTTTGAAAGGGGAGTGGACAGTGTTGCCAGGTCTGAACGACGACAATCTTCAGATGGCGACACCAATATTTCCTTAAAAATCTTCAAATCATTCCCGCGCAAATTTCCTCAAATATCTCCATTTTTCAAACCATTTTGCTCAAATTTTCCCCATATTTTGGGAATTTTCAAGATGAACGACGGCGCCACAAGTTGCCCGGAGGGTCACAAGGGTCAAAACTATCATAAAGATTATAACGATGAGAAGTGTAAAACGGGTTAGGAGTTTCACAATCCCTGGGAATCCAGGAGCCACGCTACGTGTTTGCGTGGCTGTTGCGTGGGTATTAGGATTGTCATTTTCTGGGGCTAAAAAGGGGGAAATGATATCTGAAAACTCAATAAAAGTGGCTAGACGAATCATTAGTTTATATTTGCACTGTTTATAACATTGTTTTCTATCAATTGATTGAAATTAATGTGAGTGTATATAATGATAATACAAGACCCGTAGGGGGAATGCCGGGAGATGGCGGCAGTGTCGATATCCCAAAGGGGTCGGTCAAGTCGACAGGAGTCGCAGCCAGAATAAGTGAGACCCCAACAGAGGTGGGGCGCCACGGTCGATTCTAACGGCTGGGCGAGCTGCCTGTGCCGGTAACTCGGCAGTAGGGCCAGAAGAAGAATATCCATGGATTTTTGGAGTGGGGGACAAGCATATGAGTGGGAATTACGTAGAGTGGGAGTATCCTGGGCAGGGAAAACATCTGCTAGAAGCCCTATAGCAGTCCCGCTGTCACAGGGGTAGGTTCGAAGGGGGGTTTATGTCCTCCTTGTCCTCAATGTTTACTTTATGGTTTTCCGTTGATTCATTCGCCCGCTAATTATTATTAAGGGATGAGACGAGGACTTTTCGATGGAGATTTAGATTCCCCATCTATCAACCCCCGTTTCATCCCTTAATCTTTGTTATAAAAAAATTAAAACTGCGACGAAAGTCACGGTGCTATGAGAAACCCAATGGTTTCTCGGCGCAGAGTG
>NW_021680907.1:111552-115427 GCF_001412515.2 Diachasma alloeum
AAGGGGACTTGAACTCCTGCTAGGTTGTGATGCCAACTCGCACCATGTGACATCGGGGAGCACCGGCATTAATGGCAGGAGGGAAAGCCTCCATGAATTCATAATGGGGGCCGGTCTAAATATCCCTAATTGGGGGTAAGAACCTACCTTCATAGATCGGAGACGACAGGAGGTCATAGATATCACTCTGGGGACGGATAGAGTGGCAGACATGATTGGAGACTGGAGGGTCTCAAAGGACCTCTCAGCGTCCGATCATCAAACCATAAGAATGTCCATCCACACAGTAAAAGAAACGGAATGGGTAAGAAACCCAAGACGAACAAACTGGGGAAATTACCGAGAAAGTCTATCTGACAATCGTAGGGATATCATCCTCAGATTTAACAACAAAAAGCAGCTGGAGGAGGCTACGATTGCCCTTAACCAGGCCATCATGGACTCCTTCGAGACAAACTGCAAGCTTATCCCGAAAGGGCAGCCCACTGAGACTCCTTGGTGGTCAGAGAGGCTCGGTGGGCTGAGGGGCAAAGCTAGAAAAGCTTTTAACAAAGCTAAGAACATGAGAGCGGGCCCCCGTAAGGAAGACGCATGGAAAACTTACAGAGGCTTGCTCGCAGATTACAACAAGGCAATAAAGGCAGCCAAAGAGGACTGCTGGAGGGCTTTCACAAGCAACGTGGAGAGTCAATCGGAGACCTCTAGGCTGGCAAAAATCCTTGGAACAAACAAGACTCCATATCTAGGGAGCCTACAGGCACCAGATGGCAGCCACACGGAAACCATGGGAGAGACTCTGAAACTCCTAATGAACACCCACTTTCCAGGCTTCATACAGGCCCAGGAGAGAGATAAAGAAACAATGCAAAATCAGAGGGATGTCTACGAAACCCATGATTGGGCATTGGCAAATAAAGTAGTGCAGCCCTGGGGGGTCAAGTGGGCCATCAAAACCTTTGAACCCTTCAAGGCACCGGGACCAGACGGGATCTACCCAGCCCTATTACAGGAAGGGATAGAGACTATCACGGGACTCCTAACCAAGATACTCAGAGCTAGTATAGCCCTGAAACATGTCCCTTGTTTGTGGAATGAAACTAGGATAGTATTCATTCCCAAGCCTGGAAAAACCGGTTATATAAAACCAAAAGACTTCCGTCCTATAATCCTTACATCCTTCATCCTGAAGACCCTGGAGAGGCTGGTGGATAGACACATCAAGGCCGGGCCCTTGGCTGACAGATCCCTCTCCCCCTGTCAATATGCATACATGGAGGGAAGATCAACAGATACCGTCTCACATCACCTGGTGGGACTGATTGAGGGACAACTGGCGGTCAAGGGTTTTGCCATAGGCGCCCCGGGATAAAAATTTTTAGTCTATTGGATCTCTCCACGACTGTGAAAGACTAAAATCAGTCTGCCTGGGTCTTCCGTAACCGGTTTCGCATCTCGGAGAGTCTTTGGTGAGAGACTCGAGTCTATCTGAATCTTCGCCAACACGGTAGAGACTAGAGTCTCTCATTAAAAGATAGGGACTTAGAATTTTCAGGACTGATAATCAGGATAAAGCAAAAATTAATTATTGATTCATTAATTGTTAATTAAATAGATACTGGAGCAAGTATAATATAGTACAAAGGATGGATGGGGGGGGGGGATAATAAATTGGACGACGGAGCAAGATAAGATAATCTGGTGATCGCGGGTGATGGACGAATTATATCGTGGGGTAAAATGGGATGAGTGGTGAACTAAATGACAAGCTAATTAGCTAGTGGGGTAAAACGGGAAGGTGAGGTAGAATGGAACAGCCTGGACCATAGGTGAATTTGGGCCGGGGGGGGGGATAGAGGACAACAAAGTGAATTGGTCGGCGCACTAACCTGGCTATGGGGTAAAATGGGATAGCGGGATAAGACGGAATAACGGGTTGAGGCGGATCCGCTTTAAACCCTTATTCTGTCTTACTCCTTTATCCCATTATAATTCACCTTGTTGTCCTATTTCGTCGCCGGTCAAATTTGACTATCGTCCAATTTGCTAGGCTGTTTCATTGTACCCCACCGTCACGTTTTACCCCTCCCTCATATTAGCCAGACTCACCCATTTTACCCCGCTATCGATTTTACCCGATCATCCCCCTAAACACCCGTATTTAATTTACCTGCCGCCCAATTTACCCCTCCGGCTAATTAGCCTGTCATTTAGTTCACCCCATTTTACCCCACAATCTGAGCAGTGAATAGCATTCTCGTCCTGTTTACTCGGAAATTCAATTCTACACTCGACCATCTAATTTCATTCCATCATTCAATTTACCCAACCATGAATAAAAAAATTGGAAAAGTAAATTGAAAAAGTACAAAAATTGAAAAATTAAATTAATTCGCTTTCGGATTCAACCCCTACTCCAAGTCACCCCGTTATCCCATTTTACCCCACTGTCGGAGTGGGGTAAAATGGGATCAAGTCTCCCACATTCACCGTTCCGGCTTACTTTATGGGTTCATTTAACCACTATCCCATTTTACCCCACTCTAACTAACCTGCTTTCCCGTTTTACCCCACGAGTAAATGGCACAACTGCTTTCCATTTTACCCCGCTGTCCAGTTGGTTCACTCCACCCCAGTATCCCATTTTGCCCCATTTAATTCCAGTTTCCCTTATCATGCGCCCCTCTCCGTTATCCCATATTACCCCACTGTTCACCTTCGTCAATGCTTCCCCTATCTCCTCCCTCTCAATAATTGCGCATATCAAGCGAAAAAAAATTCACTCGCGACAAGCAGCTGTATAGCGCAGAAGATACCGGGGTAACCTGCGATCACTGAAGCTAAGCAGTAGCGAGTTGGGTTAGTAAAAGGATGGGTGACCGAAAGGGAACACGGCGGATCGACCGGGAGCGAGCATCTGGAGAACCGCTGAACCGATTTATTTATTTTTTGTTTTATAATTGTTCAATTTGTGAATTAACTACATTAATATTTTCAATTATTTTCCAATAATGAAATTGACAGAGTTATTAGTGATTAATTAATTATTGAGATGCGTAAGAGACGCGGAGCCTCTCGCCGAGAGACGCTCGGTAGCAGTCTTGCTGCATCTCCCACGCAGAGTCTCTCAAAAGTATGGCTACTGGCGCTGAGCCATACTCTCATAGACGCAGACGCGAGTCTTGCAGACCTCAAAAAGACTCAAAGTTTTCATCCCGGGGCCTTTCTGGATATTGAGGGGACTTTTGATAGCACTTCGAATCCGGCTATAGAGAAAGCCATGGAAGAACGACAGGTGTCCAAGGCTATCATTGCTTGGATACAAAACATGCTGAAAGGCAGAAGACTGTCGGCAGGACATGGGAGGGCATGTGTGGAGGGACGTCCGACTAGGGGCTATCCGCAGGGGGGAGTTCTCTCGCCCCTGCTATAGAACCTGGTTGTAGATGGACTTCTAAATCAACTAAGTTAGGCCGGCTTCCACATCACCGGTTTTGCGGATGATGTGGCAGTTGTTGTGAAAGCCGGATTTCTGAGGGTGCTAAGGGACCTGATGGCAACAGCCTTCAATATCATTTCGGACTGGTGCAGGGAAACTGGCCTATCGGTAAATCCAGCCAAAACAACAGTCCTGGTTTTCACCAGAAATTATAGACTGGAAAAGATCCAACCTCTGAAGCTAAATGGCTCGGAGATAAACTACACCAGCAGAGTGAAATATCTGGGTGTCCTCCTGGATAATAAACCCAGCTGGAAAGAACATATATGTACACAGAGAAATAAACTGTTTGCCTCTATGTGGGCGTGCAAAAGAGCTGTGGGCAGGACATGGGGACTCAATCCTAAAATGATGCTCTGCCTCTACCAAATGGTTCTAC
>NW_021680907.1:118003-165187 GCF_001412515.2 Diachasma alloeum
TAATATTAATTAGCGGGCGAATGAATCAACGGAAAAACATAAAGTAAACATTGAGGACAAGGAGGATATAAACCCCCCTTCGAACCTACCCCTGTGACAGCGGGACTGCTCCCACTCTACGTAATTCCCACTCATATGCTTGTCCCCCACTCCAAAAATCCATGGATATTCTTCTTCTGGCCCTACTGCCGAGTTACCGGCACAGGCAGCTCGCCCAGCCGTTAGAATCGACCGTGGCGCCCCACCTCTGTTGGGGTCTCACTTAGTCTGGCTGCGAATCCTGTCAACTTGACCGACCTCGTTGGGATATCGACACTGCCGCCATCTCCCGGCATTCCCCCTACGGGTCTTGTTTTATCATTATATACACTCACATTAATTTCAATCAATTGATAGAAAACAATGTTATAAACAGTGCAAATATAAACTAATAATTCGTCTATCCACGTTTATTGTGTTTTCAGATATCATTTCCCCCTTTTTAGCTCCAGAAAATGACAATCCTATTATCGCAAGTACCGTGGCTCCTGGATCACCAGGGAAGGGCAATCCAATTGAGAAATTTGTTTTTTCTTGTTTTGAAACGTTTATATTTTAGTAAAATAATCCCTACATTCTATAACTTTTTTTGTACAACTATAAATAGAGTAAAATTACTCAACACGGTTGTACGCCCAGACATATCTGTCGAATAATGAAAAAACATAACTTCATATCATTTTCCTTATACGGTAATATTATCTCACATACGAATTTCATTCATAGTGCACTTGTGATCGTTCTACCGCTAAATCTTACTTCACTTATCGTATTTAAGTACACTTGGGAATACTCTTCGTTTGCGTTATGTGTAGACTAAAGAATGAGAATTTCATTAAGTTTTGTGACTCTAAAAGTCTTCATTACGCTTTGGAATACTTTTTGGTAAAGTTCTATCTAAATTATAGAATTAGTATTGTACCGAGATTCATGATTCTAAACCCCATAAAAAGAGTAAGAATGGCCATCGTCTACTTCAGGTAATTATCATTCAGGCTTCTCCAGTCTAATCAGCATCGATGGTCCTCGTGGATTTGTACATGTCATTGTTATGCAGAGCCAACACCTCTTTTGACACTTAATACTCGAAGCAGCAATCATCTCCCAGAAGCGTCTTTGTGTGCACAATCCCAGAAACAGATTCTGTACCAAGGCGGTTACGAATCTTATTCTTGTTGCGATTACTGACGGAAAAAAGACGTTCAACAGCAGCTGTCCCTTTTGGCAGGATCATAAGCGTTTTCATGAAATCCGAAAGTCTGCCATATTTTGGATGAAGGCCATCCAGAATTTCACAAAATCGGTGCAATCTGTAGTCTTTACATACGGATCGTTACGAAATAATCGCCACTCATACTCCAATTAATCAATATCAGACTGTTGGTGTGCAAATTCCAAAACCAGAGGTATTATACTTGCTGGGCGCTGCTCCCTCAAATACACAGGATCAACTAGCTTCATCTGAGATAGTATTCTTTGCGTCTCTGAATTTAGAGGGAATCTTGAATACAGTTGATGAGCTGCTTCCACGTAGAAGGCCAAACAGTCTAGTTTGAATTTGTTCAAGTCCTCTTTTCTTAGAGGTGATTTTTTTAGCAATAATTGGACATTCGGTCCAAGATACAAATCTCCCAAAGCCACATAGTTAGTAGGATTTCTGTACTGGATTTTGGCTAAATCAACTTCATCAAAAACTGAATCTTTGATGTAACATTGCAGAAAGGTTTTGTAAACCTGTGCAACCTTATCATGGAGGAAATGAATCTTTAGACATTCTGATTGGAATTCTTTGCTTAGCTCTGTGAATAAAGGTCAGGTAAATTTGAGACGCTCCAGGTGGAGTCTCGTGAGTGGATAGGAGAGGCTGGTAAAGATCGTCTGTGCCGTTGTGCACACCTTAACTTCTGATTCAAAAAATTGAAGAAGAGTGTCATACTGCTCCAGAACACGTTTAACAACCATTTCGAGTGACAGCCATCTAGTTGCACTTGGATGGAGCATCTTGTGAGGTTCAAGTTCAAGCAACTTTTGAAATTTTTCCAATGCTTTCTGACGCTTACAGCTGTGACTGAAGTATGAATAAACTTGTTTTAGAGTTGAATCCAATAGTTCAGGTAACTTACTGCAAGCCGGACATGCACAACGAGCCAGGGAATGACAAGTGCATTTCATAATAAAAAGAGATGGAATGTCCTTCTTCAAAAGAGCTGAGACAGAATGGTGTCTGCCCATCATAACCGATGCCACATCAGCAGCAAAACCAATCGTATTCTGTTTATAGGGAATGCCATGTGTGGTGAAGAAATTAGTCAATATTTTGTATAGAGTATCAGCTGTTGCATCTGCAACTTCGAAAAGCCCGACAAACAAATCCTTAATATTCCCATCAACGAGAGTTCTGGCCACGACTGCCAAAGATTTACATGAACTCACGTCTGTTGATTCGTCAATCATCAGGGAGAATTTCTGGGTTTTTAGCAGTCCAATGACATTGTTTTTCCCTTTTTCCCCTGTTACATTGCAGATGATCACCTGACATTTAGTTTCAGCACAAGACATATTCTGCATAACTTTTGGTTCCAAATTCATCTTTTGGATCATTTTAACCAGATGTGAGCTCACATTGAATGATAAGTCGTGCTTCGCAACGATAGTGGCTATCCTGATCTCATTCTCTTTGGTTATGGTTTCAATGTTTCGAGATTCATTGATGGATTTCATGTCCCAAATAGTTTGCTTATTTGGGAAGTCACCTGTTGCTTTGACGTGTGTCTTTGAACTCATGTGCCTCTTAATTGCGGTTTTACTACACTTGTAATGATGAGAGCAAACTTTGCAATAGAAGAATTCTTCACCCTGGGGACTCGAGGAAAGCCACGCTTTGTAGGCTTTATTGTCCTCCCAATTTTTTTTTGTACTTCCTGGGGTACTGTTTAGTTGACTTAGATGTAGCTCCTGTAATTTTCCTCTTCTTATTAGAGATGCAGTGACCCTTGTTACTATTGGAAATTTCGCTAGTATCGTCCGATTCGCGTGCCTCGTCCATGTTTAAGGTTATCTGTAATTGAATATTAATTCTTCTCATGAAAATCAACGAATTTTTGAGTTGGCCCGGACGATTTGCCCCTCATTGTTCCATGATTAATAACTTACTGTAGTTTCCGTAAAAAGAGTTGAAAATAGACTGAAGAATCGAGAGGGAAGAGAAGTTGTGACGGGACAGATCTCTGTAAACAATGAGGAATTCATAAGATAATAGATTCCAATGTTATTACGCAAGTCCCAAGTCTTTGGGACCATTAAATTAGGAATTATGGCCAGTGTAAATGCACAATTAGAACATGAATTCTCCGCGCGACATCGGTAGATTAGGGTGATGGTAGGAGAGAAATTGAGGTTCCTCGGGGAGATGTATTGCCCGAGGAATCACTCTTCGCTGGGATTTCAGCTTGTAAAGTCGCTCTGCGCAATTAAGTCGATTCGCTCTTCGAGCTCGTTAGAAAGTTCAAGTAATTAGTCTTTGGGGTGTTGAGCCTGAATTTTTCCGGTCATCGTCAGAGATCGCTGCCGTATCCAAGGGTCCAGACAAGGTTTTCCTGGAGTTTATCGCGAATTAACGGTGAGCGTAATTTTGTTTGTGAGTGCTCGCGTGGCTTTCTAACGTATAGCTTCCGGTCGCCATTTGGGCACCGTTTGAGTACTAAGTAGTCGTACTGTGAGACGCGGCACTCAGTGGCCTTGGGCCTAATTAATTGTCTTATTTACTGAACATCAGTGTCTCATTTCTTTTCATCGTGATTCTTTTTCGAACTGTATTTTTTTTGTCTGCGTGGCTCTCACGTCGTCGTCGCGTTCGGGTGATCCTCGCGTCCATGGTTATCCACGCCATTGAATTCTTTGGTTAATAATTATCAAGATTTATTGAAGATTAAATCGAGTTCCGTTAGCTCTTTCCACTAGTCGGAGTTTATGATTTTGCAATTATCACTACCGTTTTCTATGATTATTATTTAGGTTTAATAAGTTTTTTTTATATCGAGTCGGGGAACTTACCCCTTCAATTTTTTTTGTTAGAATACATTTATTTTACACAGCGTTGAGTGTATCATTTCTTTTGCCCGTTCCCACACGCCTCCGCGGTTTTCTGACCTGGTCGTGGAACGCGCTTTGACATTGTGACCTTGTCCTTTGAAGGTTAAAAGGACTGGCGTCCTTCTGGTATTTTTTTTTGTTCCTCTCGTTGATCACCTTCGTACTTTATTCGGGTGGAGAGGGTCTATTCAGGGCGACCAAAGTTCGTGAAGGACAACACGTATGATGCCCGCATACGTAATTGGAAAAATACCTCACAACTTTTTGGCGCCCAACCTGGGGCCTTTGGGCCAATTAACGGGTGATATGAATTATAAAGTTTTCTATTTTATTAGTAATTTTTTTACGGTGAATGGTTAGTATTTCGGAGAAATTGTTAATAAAATTCACGCATTGAATTTCATCGTTAAACTATTCGTGGGATATTCGAATTCGGGATTAAAATTCCCTTGTTGTCGTATTATAACACCTCGGTCCGTCGGCATATATCGATCCGTTTTATTTCGCCTCGCATTCCGGGTTTGTTGACATCGCGCTTGAGGGATCGAGCCGAGAACTTTAGCTCCGGTGAATGCGGGATATCTCGTGTCTCTCGTACAATATTCGTCGAGTCTTTCTCGCTTCACGCGTTCAGTGGGACCGTCGAGCGGTGGGGATTTATCGGTCGCTCACGGTCGGCTGTTGAGTACTACTGTACTCTCGCAACTATCTGGTAGCCGCGCGTGGTCACTGACCTCTAGCACTATTCGCGTTGGAATAAGGGCTAGATAGTGACTCTCAATATTCTTTTTGCAATTAATTAAGGATCGGAAATTTTTTTTTTGTTATAAATGTGGGTATATTTTTAAAAGATAAAGCAGCTGGATAATTCTAAATACTTTAATAGAAATATTTTATTTACAATTATTATTTTACAAACACTGCAAGAAAAACGGCTAAATCGTCTAATGCCTCTGATAAGGACATCGTCTACTTCTTCGACTTCAATATGCGTCTAAGCATTCCCGACAATGAACTGCCCTCCCCGTTGTACCCTCATCCCTTAAATATACTCCTTCGTCCCTCCTAGCGTCCTTCCCCCACTACCACGCACTTTCTGGGCCTCACTCACCATTTCCATATTTGGAAGTTTTCCCGAAACGTGGCAGCGTGGGTCAGCTAGGGGGTCGTGTGTCATCGATGAGGGTGCTACGGCGTTACCGTAATAAAACTATAAAACTCTACGTCTAGACTTAATCCTACCTTAATAAAATATTTTCCTTAACGTCTGAAATGCTTTACAATGCAGCAACCCTCGCGTAGTTCCCCAACGTCTAGACTATCTAAAACTAAACTGTACACGTAATTCCCCACGATCGAAACATTCTTAAAATTAAGAGTTTTCCATTACTATATAAGGGGGGGCATTCCATGTCAATTCGACCAGTTTAAAACCTGACCATCTCAGATTCGTTGCGCGATTTTTTAAATGATTTTACTCCATGAAAAACTCACCCTGATTTTTGTTCAGATTTTTAAATTAACCCGATCCTTTTCTATAATTTTTTTGGCGTGGATTAAAGAACGCCCCATTTTAAAAATCTAAAAAAATTCACAAAAATTTTATATCTCCAAAAAAAAGTTTCAAGCAATTTTTTAGAGTGGAATTAGAAACAGTACTCCATTCGCTAGCCCTGTTCCTCTATGAACTACGAAAGAAATGGAATTTTATCATTGAAATCTAGGTTTTCGACAGTGCTGAATCCGAATCCGAACTCAGTTTTTATACATTGTGATCGAGTCCATTTATTTATAACAATTCAATTGTTTAAATGATAATATCACGGAAACGGTTATGGATAGAAAAAAAAGTTTCAAACAAAAGATGTTTGCCATGTAAAAATACATATTTTTTGTTTTATCACTTTCCCCCCTAACTATGATAGATAGAGAGTTATCAGGGGTTGGAACTTTTTGTTATCGAGCACACAGTGCAAAACGGAGATCTAATGTCATAGAGTCATTAATCATACCTTGTGACGGAATTTTCGAGAATTCCGCCACCTGTACACAACTTCATCGTAAAATTAAGTAAATCGTAAGAGTGGGTAGGTAAGTGTGAAATTATCTTGATCTTTTCCGAGAGAAAATCGCGATTTCTGTAACCCCAACACCCTTTTTAGCTCCAGCTCACAGAAACCGGTCTCCAAGAACATCAGGAAGGGCCTCGCGGGAAAAACAACGTTCAATTTCAATAAATAATTAAATTCACGTGTCGAAACACATTAAAAACGAGTAAAAAGTAAAATCTCCGGTTCAAGTAATATTAAAGTTTTTGTTCTCTTTTAGTTTCAGTTATCTTTCTGGTTTATTTCGGATTGTAGGGGGTTAATTTTCTGTTTTACGGTTGAGGGAAAATTTACAGTAATTGTATTTTTCTAGTTATATTTTTCTTATTGAAATCTCGCGGATCCTGAGAGGGACGACGATCCACCGCGGTTCAGAGCCGATACACCGAGCTTCCCAGTGAGATCTCGCTGATCTCGTTGAGTACAGGCTGCTGATCACAGAAGTTGAGGTGAAACACTCACGCTCCCTGGCTAAGGCGCTTCGTGGAGTCATTGGATTCACCAGTGCAGCTGGAAGGCCATGTGGATGAATATAGCCTACTCGTCTGCATGGATCGCCATGGGCTATTCTCTTTAGATTTGTTCCCGGTGACTCCAGGATGACTCCCGGGGGAGTGACAGCAGCGAAAAAGTGCACTCACTCAGGTGTGAAGTGCATTCGCGAGAAGAAAAGGCGAACTACTGCCTTAATTCCCCCTTTCCAGACCTCCAGATAACTATCGTTCAGTCATTATGGATAAAAACTCCTTGGGTTAATTCATAAAAAATATAATTAACGGCGAAATGCCTAAATAAGTCTAAAACCCATTCGAATCGAAATCCCCGCGTGCTCGTTTACATGAGCCCGCCCCAGCGGCAGCTAAGCGGCGTGCCAGTCGCACCACCCAACTGAGAACATCCGCCGGTTAAATGCAGTTCTCTCCCGAGGAGAGAAGTGCATTTATTCACAGTGTGCCCGGTGATAACCTCCGGGAAAAGTGCACCGGCGTTCACGAGAGTGACACCGAAATGCATTCCCAACCACCAAAACTCCTCCGAGCGAGTGGATAAATGCACCAGTGAGTGCATAAAGCCCTCGTCCGGCTTCCTAGACCTCTCCCGATTGATAAAACCCCAGGGAAACTCAAGTGATAGTAAAAATGGACAGTGATACCCAATAAAAGGCCGCACATGGCCCATGCCCTGCCATGGCGCAATTGTGCCCTCTCCGTTCACCAAGAGGTCTTGTTGAACAATCAATGCACCTTCTGAGTGCATAATTTGTTCACTAGAACCCTCGACAACGTATGGGGAATGTCCAGTGCCAATTTTAGTGGGAAGAAGTGAATAAAACATGCCTATAAGTGCACACATGCTCCTCACGTACCGTGGGTGATGCTGTCGTGCACATGGCGATTTATTCTCTTTCTAGAGCGAATTGAAGCCTCAAATGAGTGCTCTTCTAGCTCAGTAAAGTCCCCCCAAGATTTTAATTTATTAATTTAAGGTTTCTCGGAGGTCGATACTCCGAAAATTACGACATTGAAGCTCGTGAGCTCCAAGAATTTTCCTGTGACGCCACGACGCTCTTGATGGAGGACGGACTCGAATATGGGGCAAAATGGCACTCTTAAGTGACATTTGCACACTCGAGTCCCTCGCCCCTTAATTAGCATTTATTATTCTGAGGAGATTCGCCGAGATCATCGCATCGGAATTAACATAGCCTTCAGATCCTCCAGCACTTCAGTTTCTGGACGATGCGGAGAGATCGTTGGCTTGAATTCTTTGGAGCCCCCATTTCCCTTCGCGATAACCTCTCTTTCAAGGTCAATTCACGTACTCTCACTCTCGTGAATTTAATTGAATTTAATTTGGTTGAATTTAATTGAAATTAATTTATTTTATTTATGAAGAATAGAAATTCTATTTGAAATATTATTGAAAAATTGAATAAATCACGGAGTAAATTTAAAGTAATTCTCTCATTTCCTATTTCATTAATTTTCTGATTCTTGCCCTTGATTTTTCTGTATATTTTGTTGAATTCGCGACATCCTTCCTAAGACCGAGCGACCGATCCTACCCCGCTTTCCGAATACCTCCGAGCTAATCGAGCTAATTCCGCAACCTCTCCCTTGATTTTCCCAATTATGGCTAAGTTTTTCGTATGATTCTCTTTAATGCGGTTCGCTGATACTACTGGAAGAAAAGTCAGCTGGCGCCCGACAACATTTTCTCGTTTTTCCGTTTTTTTTTATATTTTAAGTTTTGAGGTTCACGTTGGTTAGCGCCGTCACAACCTCCTTCAAGGTTAGTTTGCAATTTTGGCACTCAGTCGTCGAAATTACAGAAGATGAGAACAACTTTTGCATGGAGTTTCGCTCAAACGTTTTATTTTCCTTTGAAAAATTATACAGAAAGAGCTTATGAGTTGAACACTGGCTCCGCTGAACTTTCAATATACATTCCCAGATAATAATAGCTGGTAGTTGATTTGGAAATAAACGTACTCCATCCTCAACGTAATACTTAAAGAAATATGAACAACTCCAAGAATTTAATCTTCACTATTTTCTCTTTTTCAAAATACTCGCATAGCTACTTTCTTCAGAACGGGAAAAACGTTTCATCTTCAAACGACCATCGAGATCAGGAATTACACAATGAATTTTTTGTGTAACTTGAATGGTTTTGCCCTGCTCAAAACGACTCGATAGGAATTCTTTTGCTTGTTCATAACTCTCTTGAGAGCAATACTTGACGGTGCTATTTGACAGGTGATCAGGATGAGATGCCCACTGAAATAATTCTTCAGGAGTTGTTATCTGACGATTCGGGCCAAGTTGCAAGCTCGCTCGAGCAGCTTCTCTCTTTAGAGTTACCCCAACTCCGTCACAAGGCCCTTTGCCATGAGCGGTGGCGAAATAATGATGCACTACATCAATGCCATAATCTCCGCTGTGACTATACAAATTCAGGAAATATTTCCAGTTTTTGAACTGCTGCGGTGCTCCATCCGTGAAATAGTGGACTTTGGTCAGATCCTTGTTCAGTGTTTTGATGAAATCGATGACAATCTTAGAAAAGGCATACACTGCAATTGCGTCATGAGATAAGCAATCCGATAAAATGACTAAACTCTTGTGATTGATCACACCATTCTCCCTGAAGTAGAGCACAACGGGAGAGACTGTGGCTGAATCATTATTCCAATGGAATCCTAGTACTGCATTTTGAACTATGAATGCATAATTTTCTGCAAAGTCGCAAACAGCCAGAAATTCATTATCTTGAAGTGACTCTTTAGTCTCTTTCATGAAGGATACCTGTTGTGTAGCAATGAAATCGTGGGGCACAAGATTTTGAATTTTTTCACAAAATGCCTCGACAAAGTCGTCCGATTCCTTGATGAATTGTTCTAATGTAGTACGAGGAGTGAACACCCAATTCTTATAAATCACGTTAGAGATGTTGTTCTCATTAAAGATTTTCTCTAGCAGATCGTGCAATACTGACGTACCTGGATAATCAGGACAGTTCCCAAGGTAACAATCTGGTGTGGGAGGAGAACATATTACCAATTTGATGCAGTCGCGATAATGATCTATCGATTGAGGTGAATCTTTGGATAATGCTTTCAAATTGGCTCCTAATGAATAAAAAGATAACGAAAATTGTGCTATTGATAGTTCGTAACAATTAAATAAAATACAAACGATAATTACCAAACATCATGAGCTTCACATTCTCGCGGATAGGACACATACACATAGTATGTATGCTACTCCCACCTGCTAAGTCACAATACTTTAGCCTCAATGAGGCGAACATCGACTTTGACCTCCAGATGGTCATCTATGAAATCCTTATGAAATTCCTTCAAATTTGACATAATCAGCCGTTTCTGCACATGGATACGTTCATTCTCCTTATTTTTCTTAGACACAAAATCTTTCATCCCCGGCATGAGTGTTGTGCCGCGGTCATCATTATAGAATTGCTGCACAAGATTCTTTGTGGCTTCGGGTAGAACGTGGCCTGTAAGATTTACCAGAGTTGAAATCATTCATGAGTAACCAATACGTCATAATATTTCAATATTTATCGTGATTATATTTCTTTCCCTATTTTCTTATTTGGCATCGCCAATATGCCTTTGGACTGACCTAGTTCCTTCGCTTGAGTTACCATATATTTATTTGAACCTACTACTTCAGCCATCTTCCCGGTACTCCAGTGAGATGGTAACACTGTAAGTAGTTGAATCCTTTCAGATCGAGTAGTTTCCTCATCATGATACTTGATTTTCAATCTGTCGAGAATGTCTTGGAGATTACGAGCAGCGCTGTTCATTGTTGCATCACAATCAACTCCTAACATTGCTCTCAAGCTGGTGGATATTTTCTCCACCTTTTTACGGATCCATGGGGTGTCATTCAATTTTTTCATTGGGATTGGAGACTAATCTAAGATTCCAAGAGCATCATTCATTGCAGGGAGCCCAGTATTGATACTCAATTGAGATGAACTACTTTGTCGCGATTGTGAGAAGCTAGTTCCTGAGCCTAAATCATGGAAATCAATTTCGAATTAACTATGAACGTATAGAAAAGGAGCGAAAAAGAAAACAAATAGCATGAAATTACCTGATTGACCGAAAACATTCGATTTTTCACTGCCTTCGAACGATTTCAGATTCGTGGGGATGCACTTGATCAACATCCATATCATTCACTGTTCCATCTCCAGTCGTGGAATCATTTTGATTGACAACAGCTTCTGAGCAATTGTCAGTATCCGACTCTTCGTTGAGATTCTCATCAGTATTCACAGCGGCTGTTCGAATCAATGTTGGAATCGTTTGGGACAACTCGATCCTACAGGATGGACACAACAGGTCTCCATTTGTCAGATTCCACATTCTTCGTAAATTGCGTGAAGCTGGCCGTAACCCTTGTCTTTTTTTGTGATTTGGCTTTTTCAATGGACTGCAGCAACGATCAAAGTGTTTGATTGGTGCCACTATGCTTATGTCATAAAACCTAGAAAAGTATCAGGATTTGTTTCCAAAACAATTAATATAAATAACGTTCATAACTTTTACTGATTTATGGGATTGAGCAAATTACCACTGCAGTCCTTGCTAGGAACTTGGTATTGATTCTCTTCCTCACTTGTGATGAAGAAGATTCATCAATATATCACACACTGAGAGCTTTCACGATTATAATTCGAGGATACTTTCTGTAACTCACAAATTATCCAAACAAACTTGAAACAAACAAACAGCTGTGCTCCACCGGTAATAGTGAATATCTTCTATATTCACCGAGTCAACGCGAGAAAGAAATAAAATATTCGATGAATATTGAGACAAGTCAATGACGTCGGAGTAAGTCCTGTCAGCTTTTTAATTTTTCGAATTTGCATGGAATGCTTTATGTATTTTCTATGAGGGAACAATCTCGATGCGAAAGTGTTTTCGGCATCTCAAACCGTTTACTCGCGACACTGTGATAAGCGAAAACGTTTTCGGTAATTTGCCCTATCATGCAGCACCAGGGAGTTAATACCTTATTAATGGCTTGGTGGAGTAAAAAATATCATACTATCAATTATATGTAAAATTCAATGACGAATATTCTTCATTCGAATGATTGTAATGATTTTTCCTATCTCAACCAGAACCTTATCGACATCCTACCTCAAAATTGACGGAAACCACGAAGCTGGCAAATCATTACACTTCGTTCGCACAAACCACTCGCCTCTAACCGAAAGATAACTCAATAAACATAATTGGATCTCAGAAGCAATTAGCAGCTCAACCTACCTTGTTTCGATAATTTAGGGCGCCAGCTGATTTTTGACAACGCGGAATCAACGAACCGCAGCCGTATGGAAAAATACACCAAAACCGTAAACCAATTGTCCCCAAAATCCAATAATCCAAAACCAAAAGAAAACGTCAGAGGGGTGGAATGTGAGGGTACGGTATCGCTCGGGTGCTCAGTATGTGGGTCGTGGAGAGAGGGGTGGATTCGGGGGTCGGGAAGGTCAAAAGCAAGACGGGGCAACTAACGAGGTGGAGAAGACATCAAAACCACAATTACAACTGAATCAAAGGATCAAGGACGAAAAGAAAGAGTAACACAAGTTCTCGTTTACGTGTTCCGCTATTGCTACTTAATTACAGGATTTTCTGGGCAAACATAATAATAACAATTGTGACTCGAATTACTTTCAAGGATATTGATAATTTCAGAAGAATGTAAAATGTGAATAGAATCATCCGGAATTTGAGAGAATTGAGGGAAATCGAAGGAGAGGTACGTAACTCGAGGGGTCCTTGAACGTGAGAGAGATATAGGGTCATGTGAGGGTGAGAGAGGTCATCTCGGGAATACAGAGCATTAGGGGCGTTTATTGAATCGCGGAAGGGTTATTTCGCGGCGAAACCGAGCTATGGCCAGGTGGGGTAACGCCCTAATATTTTTCCATTGATCAATGAGGGGAGTTTTCTCGAGATCTCGGTGAAAAACGAAGAATTACAGAGCTTAGGGTGGCGTGACCTTCGTCGCACGACGGAGAGCGCAAGGGACCTTGAGCACGTGGGTTATATCGGCCGGCGTCGCCGACGTAGCAACTAGTAGTCCCGTGACCTTGAATGCCGCGTGGGTTTCCACCTCCCCACTATCGTCCCGAAAACAGCGTTAAACGGAGGATTCGACATGAGATTTCCATTTAAACATATTCTCTTCTAATAAAAACATAACTTTCNGGGGGGCGCAAGGGACCTTGAGCACGTGGGTTATGTCGGCCGGCGTCGCCGACGTAGCAACTAGTAGTCCCGTGACCTTGAATGCCGCGTGGGTTTCCACCTCCCCACTATCGTCCCGAAAACAGCGTTAAACGGAGGATTCGACATGAGATTTCCATTTAAACATATTCTCTTCTAATAAAAACATAACTTTCCCTACCCAAAACTAGGATTTTTCCCGAATAAACGAGGATTTCGCGGAACTGCGGGTTCGAGGTCAACCACACAACGCATGGGACGCCGGATGTGCGTGGTGGTTTTCTCGGTTTTGTCCTTATTCCCGTGGGATCATATTCTTCGATTAAAACAAAAGACTGAGGGGTTCACCAGAGCTTGGGGCCATTTTATGCGAGTAATGAACGTAACTGAGGCTGTCGGGGGCCTAACAACAAAACTTTGCGAATGCGAGGGATCAATGACACAGAACTTGGGGGTTATAAGGCATTGGGGCACGACGTTTCCCGTACGTTTTTCACTCCCGAAACACTTATACTCGCGAAATAAATGCACCGGTACTCACCATAGTGGTTAATAATCCCTCGTGGCTGCTGATGATGCCCTCAGGATTATTAATTTACCTCCTTTTTGCGGGTTTTCAGTGGATTTTCTCCCGGGGAGATGCAATGGCACGTGGAGCGTGTCTAATCCGAGAGAAGACTGATCGCCGGGACCGTAGCGTCGGAGTGGGGGAAAATGGAGGGCCGTGAAGCGGCGTGCGCGTCACCTTAAATTCTCTAGCCGATGAGAGGCGGGGCGCGGGAGATTTAATTCAAATGTTTGAATTGGGTTTTTAGCAATTGGACTTTATTCATTTGATTATTTATTCTTTATTATTATTGAACTTTACTAAACCATATTGTGAATTATAGAGCAGATTTTAGCCCTGCCTACGACTAAAATGGAATAATTTATCCCTGAGGGACACTCTCCGGAGAATAATTAGAAACTCCTCAACCGAATATTAAACTTCCGAACCGAATACAAACTGGAAGATTTCTAACATCCTTGCGACCAGGGGAGCTCGAGAATTTCACTCGTTTATGTGTTCTCCCCAAAAACAAATCAAAAAGGGTTGTCAAAAGCGCGCGGGGTGGCTCGGTGTGTCGGCCCTGATCCTCCGTGACCTATGGTCCTTTAATTTCATTTACGTAGGCTTTTCTTAATCGAAACTGAACAAAACTAAACTGAAGCTGATTAACGAGATTAATTACTCCGGAAGAACAAAAAAAAAATTGATTTTTATTTTGATTATTTTCATCTTTCATCGGCGGGAATAGTTTTGACGCAGTAACCGGATTTTCGCTCCTATTCGGGGTATTTCGCGGGGAAAAACGTAACATCGGGCTTAGCCTCTCTAAGGAAGAATGACATAACTTTAGTTTTTTTTGTTCGATGAGGAACATAGATTCGCGCGTCTCACACTTCGGAATGGGGTTTTTCTCTCGAAATAACATTTCTCTATCCCTCTCTCGCCTCTATAATTACCCTACTGTTTTTTTTTCCCCCAAATGACGAATCGGCCTGGAATTTCGTCACAGATTTTTCTCCATTTTCATCGAGATGGTCGATAAACGCATCAGAGCGCGCCGACACCTCGCGCAAATGCGAACGCGCTGCCCGTTTCGCCCTCACCCCTGATTACTCTCTATCTATCATAGTTAGGGGGAAAAGTTATAAGACAGAAAATGTGTATTCTTGCATGGCAAACATCTTTTATTTGAAACTTTTTTTCCTATCTGCAACCGTTTCCGTGATATTATCGTTTAAACAATTGAATTGTTATAAATAAAAAGACCCGATTACAATGTATAAAAACCGACTTCGGATTCTGATTCAGCACTATCGAAAACGTAAATTTCAATGACAAAATTCGATTTCTTTCGTAGTTCATATAGAAACAGGGCTAGCGAATGGAGTACTGTTTCTACTTACACTCTAAAAAATAGCTTGAAACTTTTTTTTGGTGATATAAAATTTTTGTGAATGTTTTCAAATTTTTAAAACGGGGCGTTCTTTAATCCACTCCAAAAAATTCATAAAAAATGACCGGATTAATTTATAAGTCTGAAAAAAAATCAGGGTGAGTTTTTCATGGAGTAGAATCATTAAAAAAATCGCGCAACGAATCTGAGATGGTCAGGTTTTAAACTGGTCGAATTGACGTGGAATGCCCCATAAATATTAGTTCTATTCGGAAAATTGTTACTATTAAAAATTAGTTTTTTGGGAACAACCGATTGATTTTTGGGACTGAGTGATTCGGATTTTTGAGTTATTTTTTATTAGAAGCTCTGTTGGGGGAAGTTAGGTGAACAATAGATTTTTGTTTGGTTTATTGATTTGTTTTTCCTTATGATTATTCCCTTTCGAATTCTTTTTTTTTTTTCTGGTTGATTTCTTTGATTTTTTTTTTGTTGGGAAAAGAATCAGGTCTCTTTTTTTTTATTGGCAGTGGTATAGAAGGATTTTCCTTTTGGAAAGGTCGATTATGTCCGAATTGATGTTCTTTATGGATTAATTCAATCTTTGGGAAAATTAAACTATTACGAATTTCTTTTATTATGATTTATTGGGCTTTGGGGGCGTTTTGCCATTAGGATGAGTTAGTCCGGGGATACGTTAATCCATTCTAATTGCTGTCGTATAAATTACTGAGTACGATGGATCTCCGAACTAAAATTACGGAATATGTCCGTTCAATGGATCTCGCGCGTCTCCGCGTTTTTTTGCCAAGCGTAGTGCGCAGTCCAGTAGGATCTTATGATGTTTTAGTCGACAGGGCGTGCCGCGCATTATTTCATGTGAAGTACGCGGACGTACCATGGTCCCTAGTCGATGATTATTTCGCGGGTTTGAGTGATGTCAACCTCGACAGATTTGGTTTTGAGAGTCCAAATTTTATGCAACCGGAGACCATGCGGGATGAAACGGTTCAGCAGCCCGTGCACAACTTGTCACAAGTCGACCCCGCAATTCTCCAACAGCGTATCGCGAGATCATCGGTGCAGTCGACATCGACGACAACTACGGTTACATCCACAACGGCGGATAGTGTTCTCCACTATATGTCATCCATGTTCGATACCGTTAGTTCCGCTTCACGCACACCGGGAATCCTGCAACACACGAGCTCAACTCAGAATATGAGTGGGCTTGGTGCAGGCAGTGGACCGCAAGTTTCGGTTCACCGGGCTCAATAGGGCCAACAGCGGGCTTATTATCACAGCCAGGGATATCCAACCCCAATTTTTCCCGAGGTACCAACTGAAACCCCAAGTAGAAGCACTCCTACGCCTCAAGCACAATCTACCCAAATGTCTGGTGGGGCTGCGGCCAACCAGGGGGGTAATTTCGAGAGGCCTCAGTATTATCAGGGGCCCGGGGCGATTCCCCGTACCTGGTACAACCACACTGGGAATAATCCGACGGTGACCAACCGTGCCTGGAACGTTAAGTTTGAAGATACAATTTTGGACAAGATTGCCTCCCTCTTGGGGTCTCATTCAGGCAATCTGGGGCGTGGTCAACCTCGTGTTCATTTCGCGGACCAGAATCCAGGATTATCTAGGCCCGCAAATCCTACAATTTCTCAGGCAACTACGGTACCCTCAGGGTTTAATCCTAATGTACCTACTCCAATTTTAGGATTTTGGCACAATGGACAGTCTTATCCAAGTGCAGTTACCCCAGAGACGCGACTCGATCATCTCTCTCCTGGTCATCAGGGCAGACGATATAATGCTGCCATGTTTGATCGCGTTCTGGGATGGACATTAAATTTTTCGGGGTTACCCCATGAGAGTATCGATGAATTCATTCGTCGGTTGCGAGTGCGTCAGGAGATATTTGGTATTCCTGACGATGAGTTATTTCAAGTTTTGCCTACGATTCTCAAGAGGGTCGTGTATAATTGGTGGGAAGATCGTCGGGAGCGTTTTAATATTTTCGTGGAATTGCGTGACGCTCTTCTCACACGTTTTTTGAGTCCAATCGACACACGTTGCCGCGCAATTGTCAATATCGTGAACAGCACACAAGGGCCTCTTGAGCGTGGTGCGAATTATTTAGATGCAGTCCGCTTAATGTGGCGACTATCTAATAATACTAATTTCTCAGAAACTGCTCGTCTCGATATCACGTACAATGATTTCCGACCCGAGTACCACCCGATGATTCATCGCAATGAGTTCAGTACGTTTGATGAACTTGAGAGTCTGGTATTAGATTTTGATTGGAGACACAGCCGTACACCGTTGAAACCGCCTCCAGATCCGACCGAGAGTATCTACCCTCATTGCGCGTATGTACCATCGCGCTACGCGAAGAAAGGAGTCAAAGCAATCGTAGAGCAAGTAAACGAGTTGAGTGGGAGTACCGGGCCTCACAAGCCCGTTAAAATTGCTGTAGACGCGAAGAAGTCCGAGCAGAAAGCCAAGTCTCGGCGATCTTCTAGTCAGAAAATGCCCACTGTATCTCAGGCTGCCACGATTGAGGCTTCGCCAGCACGAGCGTATTCCGCAGGAGCGATGGCCGCGAAATCGGGGGTTACAATTTCAGCTGGTGGACGGACGTCCCCAGTCACTACTCCTAAGTCTGGTTCAGCGTCGGCGGGTTCGATGCCTGCTAAGTTGAATGACTTCTGTCACAATTGTGAAAAGTCCGGTCACAAACACGCGACTTGTAAACAGCCGCAGACCGAAATTTACTGTTACGTGTGTGGAATGAGGGGTATGAAAGCGCCCGAATGTACCAACCACACCGTTAAATCAAGGTCAGGGGAAAACGCGAAGGGGGCGCAGCAAAAACGGGTTTGGCGCTGTCTCCCGAAGTTTCAAGGACCCAACTCCCTCGTAAACCGCGCGTTTCAAAAATTTTTTTCGTTCCCTCTGTACCCTATTTCCGTCCTGTTTCCTTCAAAAAAGATGAAAAAAGAATATGAAAAAGAATGGAAAAATTAGAAAAATAGAGGAAAAAAATGACACAGAGAGAGACAACCATTGATCAAAATAGATATATTCGTCGAAATTCAATATTTTTATAAAATTTCAGTTCTTTTTCCAACAATTGCAGAAGAGATAATAATAATAATAATAATAATAACAAATATAATTTTAATCATATCAGGAATAATTTGATGCCTCATATTCAGCACGGGCACTTCTCTCTGGTCAGGATAAGTTTAAGGCCAGTTTTTCCAACAGGCTTGAACTTGAAATATTCCTTGGGACTTGAGAATTTTGCTTTTAATCCCTTATATTCTGCAAATGTTCACTTATAATACCACGAAAGCTTTGAAATCACCGGATATTTCCCGAAAGGTTCGTTGTAAACAAATGAGCCCGTCAAATTGTCTCGGTTAAAAAACCACGAGCGCGAAGCGCGAGTGTTATTTTTTGGAAAATTTGACAAGCTCATTTGTACGCAGGCAATGTTGAGGGAAATATTCCGATTAATTTGAAAGCTCGATTCGTATTCGGGGGATTATTTTCTCTATTCAAATTTCGGCCGATAGGATTGCACCATGAGACAAAATTAACACAATAGTATTCTATCTGTCAAATTCGATGGGGGTTACGTGGACTGGCCAATCCATTGTTTTTTAGATATATCAACATGAAAAATTACCAGTGAAATTCTCAAAAAATTATCAGTTGAATTTCGTGTTGACTATATAAAAAACAGTCGAATGGTGCAATCCTATTGGCTGAAATTTGAATGGAAAAAATAATCATTGAAATTGAATTTCTCAACTTCTATGCGCAATATTTGAGTCTCACTTTTTGAAAAATTCACACAATTAGCGGCCTGTTTCAAAGCTTCCCAGGCAGAAAACTTTTTTGTTTCCAATTGTGTCTCAATGTATCTCAAACTGCTCTCTTTTTTTTCATTAGTCCAACGACGTGTGGACTTAATTCTCGGCGAAATTGACAAATGTGACCCAGAAAATAAGCCCGAAAATAAGCTAAGGGATGAATATTAGGAATGAATTTATAAGGAAGCGGTTTCGAGCCAATTTTTTCCTGCAGGGTCTTGTTCCATGTTTCAGCAGCGTGGTTGGTACGGCGAGCAGCTCCGTAAACACTCCATTCGTCAGGAAGTTGCCTCTGCAGCCACTGGTCTTCAAAATAATTGAAAAAGACGTACATCCGTTTTTTCACATCTGCATCAATAATCGTGCTCTTGATTTTTTCGTACAGTCGTGGAATATGCGTAGCAGGCAGGAAAGCAAGAGCCAGTAACAATGTGATGATTACTCCGACTGTCCGATTCATTTTAGCCTCTTTTTCTCTATTTGACCCTGTCTTCCCATTTACTCTTTCTCGCGTCAATGCTTTTTTCTTATAAGCTTGTCTCAGAACAGCCTCGAAAGATGAATCAAGGATAATATTCATATAATTTGAAACTTCACGTACAGAAAAATCTGATTGTAAATTACGATTCTTTAACGGTAAATTACGTAGGGAAGAGTAGGGCGAAATGAAACGTTTTTAATGGTCAATAATTAAAAATCGGTGACGTTAAAGGAGGAGCGAGGAATTCGTCAGGGTAATGAGAGGCAAACTATGCGTGAAAAGACGAAATGGTGTATTTAGTAGAATAAAAATTGAAACAATTGAACGTGAAAGTCAGTCAATCATTTCATCTCGACTAACTTAGTCAAAATGGAAATTACACAGACCAAACGAAGCATCAGGACCCACTTCTTTGAGTGCGTTCCTCTCAGATTCTCCGAAATCCATGTGGATGTGAATTTTCATGTTCAACTCAGGTGCCAATTCTCCAAAAACATATTCAAAAACCGCTTTATATGCTTCTATAGTTTTCTTTTCCATCAGGGCATGTACAATGGCGACTCCCAAAATTAAACAATGTTGAAAGTGGGTGGTTGAGGAGACGGAAAGTTCCCCACAAAGGGGCCCCCCATATGTACTCACGTGGTCGAATACGCACACCTGAATCTCCAACAGTTGTCGAATATTTAATTTAACAGGCACTGGATCAAATGTCGCATCAATAAACAAAGTGACCCCAGGCTCAATATTCGGTAAAATGGTCTCAAATAATCCTCAATCTCTAAATACCACCGAAACGTTCCCTTTTTTGTCTTCTACAACTTTTGATGTCAGTTGGCCTTTGGGGTATTTCAGCAGAGAATTCCACTGTTTTTTAGCCAAGTATTCGCCATATAGTGCGAGATTCTCCGGATAAGGTGTATTGAGTTTTGCTTTTTGACGCCTCATATTCCTACCATAATTAGGGTATCTTTCGGTACTCGCGTTTGGATGCCTGTTGGATGATAAGAGGATTACCAATTGTATTTGCCCTGCCTTTTGGACATTACTCTTTCAAGCACGCTTCAAATATATCGCGATTTTTGTCACCAGCGCATGTGGCAACCGCCTCAGCCAAAGCAGTGTGAAACCGTTTTACATTCGCTGCATGTGGAATCGGGTCATGATTATGTCCATTGGTCACTGCGTATTCTCCATTGATAATATCGGCTTTACCGGGACAGGGAGGAAGACCTTTGACAGGTCGCCCAGTATGTTTGCACACCACTTTTCTACTCAGAGAAGAATAAAAAATAGTTAGGGGTGTATATTACGTTGTTTCCTTTTTTCAGCTTTTTCCGCTCTTCAAATTTATGTAGGATAAATCTCCGTCGAAAATCAATCAATATATGCAAAAACCGGACAATTGATATAAGATCAAAACGTGGCACCTCATTTTTCATCATTGAAACCTTAATATCCCAGTACCTCGTCAATTAAACATAATGATTCTACGATTATTTTTAAGCCCTTTTCACACTCTTTAAAATGACATAAAATACATCCCCATTAGTCGCCAATGAACCCATGAAAAATTCCCATAAATGAAAAAAAAAAACGGTAAAATTGAGTGGAACGCACCGCCATTTTGATTTCAATCAAAGATAACTCAAAAACTAAAGAAGATATCCGTAAAAGAGTTGAACCGTATGAAAGCTAATGAGTTCCTCTTCAAAATGGTATAAAATAAAGCCCCGTTAGATATAGAGATAGTAAAAAATTAAAATACGATTACGTACGTGACGATTCCGGCAGTATGACTGTATATGTACATAGTTGTATCCCTCATGGACACTTTCCAGTAAAACATTCTTTCGTTTTGAGGGCTTCTTTGGGGGATTATTCCAATACAGACCGTCAAGCTTAGAAGTTCCAGGGATATCCATCTCGAAATTTATTACTTTGTGCAGTATTAAATTACGAACTGTTTCCTAACAAATTATTAAGGGCACAAAGAAAAAACAAATTGGTGTTTACCCCTGACGTTTGCAATTAATGATATTCCGGAAATTTAAATAAAAAGAGATAGGTACTGCGCCGAATAGAATCGTGGTCTATCCGAAATCATGTCATCGGAAAATCATTTTGCATAAATAATCCACCCCCCTTTCTCTTTTTCTAGAAATTGATTCCACCCCCCCCCCTTTCATGCGGTTGGTTTCCACCCTCTTTCCAGAACACTGATGCCAAAAATTCCAAGATTTTTAAAAGATTTTTCCCGAGAGATTTCCGCTGACGTAATTCTGAAGGTAATAAACATTTCCAAAGGAAAAGAAAAAACGGTTAAATACCACTTGGTATTCGATCTCTCCTTATTCATTCTTCGGGGAATGCTCATTTGTTTTCTGCTACATTCATCTTAACCCTTGTATATGGTCTTGGCGCACCAAAGAATTAGGAGGTTTTCGCTGGTGCTTTTTACGGGGAGACATCCTAGGACGAAGGTGGTTAGATCGGAGGACGTGACATTGGTTGGCGATGGTCCGAAGGCCAAAGTTAAGTGGCTTAATGGCAGATTTTACGTCGTGAGAATAATAGCGACAGATAGTAAGTGTCATTGAGTGATTGGTACCTAACAATTCTCTACAAATTCAATGTAAGTGTTATTTTATTCATTAATATAATATATCACGTGAAAAATTGACCTTTTTTTTATTAAAAAAAAAAATTGGAAAGCCATGGTTTCTTTACGTTTAAGATGATTTTCGGGCAGTTGCGGGTAACTTTTAGTGGTAATTTTTTGGCGAAAAATGGTCCTTGAAAGTTATCCTCAAATGACTTGAGATTAGTTGAAACGATAAGATATTATGTTTTCCCGGAAATAAGTGCCCTTTATTACACTCAATCATCATAATTATCATTTTAGATGACAAAACCCGCCTGCAGTCCTTAACGGTGCTGCAGTCAGGAGAAATTGTTGAGGAGGAGACTTCAGAAGGTGATCATGATCCTTCTGAGATTGTTCAGCCTCGAAACTGCATGGCTGACGATGCTGATGCTCCAACCTTACCGGATGACATTTGGAGGAAATCAGTCCAGGCCGATTCCTCAGATGAGACATTAAGTGAGGACGAGCTCTCAATTGAAGTCTCCGGTCATTTCCTCAGTAACTTCTCCAGTGAGAGTGACTCATCAGATGAATCACCAACCCATCCTCATACAGCTGGACCGCCTACTGTTCAAGCTGCACCCAGTGATCCAGCGGATTCAGTTGAACAGAGAGCCCATACGTTTGCAACTGAACCGCCAGTTGCTCGAGCTGACTCAGCTGTTCCCAGAGCTGCACCCAGTGTAGCTACAGTGTGGCTTCAGAGTATCCAGCTGAACAGCCGAGCTGTCCTCTTCCAGCTGGACCGCCAATTGCTCGAGCTGACTCGACTGTTCTCGGAGTTGGATCCAGTAATTCAGGGGATTCAGTTGAACAGTCAAGCAATTCTCTTGCAATTGGCCAGGCAGCTGCTTCAGGTGACTCAGCTGTTCCTAGATCTGGATCCAATGATTCAGGGGATTCAATTAAACAGACAAGCCATCCTCTTACAACTGGACCACCAGCTGCTCCAGTCGACTCAGCTGTTCCCACAGTTGGACCCAATGATTCCGCGGATCCAGTTAAACAGCCCAGCCATCCTCTGCCAACTGTACCGCCAGCTACTCAAGTTGATTCAGCTTGTTTCAGAGCTGGATCCACTGATTCAAGGAACCCAGTTGAACAGCCAAATCATCCTCTTGCAACTGGACCGTCAGCTGCTCGATCTGACTCAGTTGTTCCCCGAACTGAACCCAGTGATGTGCGTGGAAAATCAGCTGCACTCTCGAAGACTCCATTTTCCAATCAGAAAATGGCAAGTTAATTACTAATCAGTGAAGTACTTGTTAGTGAATTTTTCCATCTATTCAGGTGAAGCTGTCTGAAGATTGCGACGTAGAAATCGATGAGATGGCGTTGACAAAAATTAAAAAACAAGTTGGCGATAAACCAACGATATTGTTACGTCACTTACTGGATGCACTCGTGGGTAAGGAGAGAATGACATGCATGAGAGCTACTGGGAAAGATGGCTGGGAGAGGACTGATCCTAATACATTGGATGCCATTGAAGGTATTTAGAGGCAATTGAAAGAATATACAGTGATGGGGATTAAAAAGGAATTTTGGTAGGAATTATATTGTGATTCATGTTTCAGTGTTCATCGAAATGCAGTGCAAAAATGCTCCATCGCACAGAGAATTTATGATTCTTGTAACCAAATACGTAAATTCTCTCCACAAAAAAAAATCGACCAGCCCATGAACTATAAAAAAGAAAAAAAACACGTGTACACTTATGTACTCCATCTGTTTTTTGATAAATTAAAAATTAACTTTGTCGTTTGCACGAAAAATATAAAAATAGTGCAAGGAAAACAATGTATCCTTTCTTTCTCCTATTTTACTCATTTTTTCGTTCTCTCTGTATCCTATTTTTCTAATTTTTCCATTTCCTTTCTATCCTTTTTTTATCATTTTGGGGGGAAAAGTATGGAAATAGGATACTAAGGGGATTAATAATGTGTCCTTCTGGTCTCCTATTTTACTATTTTTTTCAATTCCCTCTGTATCCTTTTTTCATATTTTTTTCCCCCCAAAAAAAAGATGAAGAAAGGATACAGAGGGGATAAACAATATGTCCTTTTTGTCTTCTATTTTTTAATCCATCCATTTCCTCTATATCCTATTTCCATACTTTTTTCCCCCAAAATGATGAAAAAAGGATACAAAGGAAATGGACAGATAAAAAAATAGGAGACAAAAGGACGGATTATTTATCCCCTCTGCATCGTTTTTTCGTCTTTTTTTAGGGAAAAATGTATGAAAAATACAGAGGGGATAAACAATCTGTCCTTCTTGTCTCCTATTTTCCTAATTTCTGTATTCCCTCTGTATCTATTGGAAGTGGCTCCAGCTCTGATCCTCACCTATCATATATATATATCTTATACTGTAACTCTACGTTCATACTGTACGAGGGACGTGACCGTGCGTATGCGTCGATCCCGTCCCAAGCCGTTGCCGTGGTGATCACGCCACATTCGTGCCAAGCATACACTACATATATCTATATACCAATGTGTCTAATCATTTATTAATCACTTATCCCAATAGGTTATTGGCCCAAGCACTCTTCAAGCGCGCTGTGAGTGTGGTGATAAGTGAATAAAAAAGTAAAACTGAATTAAAAACGGAGAAAAAGGGGAACTCTGGTGACTCGTGTGGACGGGTTGAAAAGATGGTCGGCGAGGACAAACAAAAGGGCGGTGAGAGTATCGCAATGAGTAAGTAGAGTGAAAAGGAAAAACAGTGAATAGAATATAAGAGTGGGGAAAAGTGAAATAAAATAGCGTCGTAAAAGGAATTCGGCGGGACCGGTGGGGACGCGTAGTCAAAAGATGGCGGATGGCGTCGGTTGACGGGGATGATGCAACCGCGTTGAGTCGGAAATAAAATAATTGGGGTCTTTAATGATCAGAGCGGATATTTAATGATCAGTTGAGGGAATGAAATCGCGAAGTGATTTATTTAGGGATTGATCAAAATCGCGGAATCAAAATGAATAAAAGGGACTAGTTTGTTGCGGCGTAGTAAGAAAATGGAAGGGAAGGTGATACGGAAAGTAGTCCCCAAAGCAACAGACCATCGCTATGGCGGCGCGTAGTAACATCGAAATATCAAGACAGTGCCGTAACAAGAAATGCTAACGAAAAAGGGGCAAATAATCTTAAGGATTAATTTGCTGAATAAATTAAAAGAAATTTAATGAGAAAACAAATTATCTCAAGATTAATTAATTAAATTAATTAATTAACCAGACGAAAAGAAAAGAAAATATTTATAATAAAATTTCTAGATAAAAATAATTAATTTCTCTAAATTATCTCAGATAATGCATTAATGGAGTTCTGGGAAGAACTGACATACATGTTTGGACTAGACGATCTATACAGGGGTGAGGATGTCACTATAGGATTGGAAGAGTGCACTATAGTGATACAAACAGACAAACACAAATACAAGCTGGGTGAATTGATTAGAATGATGGAAAAGGGACAGGACGAGAAACCTTTAATTTAAAAAGTATTTCGAAAAGGTGCCAGTGAGAATATTGGCTAGCAAATATGTTCACAAAGTTAAATGGTACAGGAAAAATTCGAATTAATATAAAATAAAATCAAAACAAATACTAGTTATAAAACCAAAATACATATATGTTTAAAAGAATTGATTTTGAAATTTTATAATTTGGATGTTCTACAAGGATGATGAGAAGTAATACGTTTGATCGTACGATGTATGAAACTAATTATCCCTCGAACATAAATTGGTTTTTGAGTACAATTCTTATTTTTGTTCGAGGCTCTAATGCGGATTGAGTTTGAGTTCGGCTTTTTCAGCAGAGGAGCAATACAAGTAATTAACCATAAAATAGTTAAATAAAATCAACAGGTGCAAAAATCCTGCCAAATGCTCAGTGGAGGACCGTGGTGGACTGGCACGAGCAATGTGTCCTTATGGACACACCAGCTATTGCACCCAAGATTTACGAACATCCAAAAATTACTACTGAGGAGAGGGAAGAGTCAAAGGACGAGGAGAGTGGGAACGAGGGTGAGAAAACTGGAAGAGTCGATGAGAAGATGGATGAGCAACAGACGAGTGGAAGTGAAGAAAACCCACTAGTAATAAACACTCTCAAATCAGGGAAATCTAAACCCCAAGTGACAAAAATCGAATACGTGGAACCTAAAATTGTAATAAGGAACACGATACCAAAACCCTCAAAAGATCCTGCGAAAGCTAACTCTAAAAATATCAAATCTAATGTTCCAGTGGAAGAAAAGGTAAATTTAACAATTGAGAAACTTAACAACGTAACTGACACACTTAAGGAGATCGCCAATCTCCAGACAATCACCACACGGTTTATCTGGGACAGACTCAATGACGTAATTAAAGAACTAGATGACCTAAAAAAATAATAAGGAAGAGAGACTAACCAAAATTGAAACAAATCTGGAAAACTTAATGGTCTGGGCTGAGTCTGGAGAGTCTTCTGAAGAGGTATTGGACGAGAACATTAATGTTGTCAATGAATTGAATGAGAATGAAACGGACAAATTGGATGAGAAAACTAGAGAATTAATTAAAAAGCAGATTAATGAATTTAAATCACAATTTCTGAATCAAATAGGAGGAGGCAATCAGGATGAAAGTGTCAAATTGGTTGCTGACCCTATCAAACAAAGTTTTATGGACAAAGGGTCAGCTGTAAAAAGAGAATATAAATTAGATTCCAACACTAGATTTGAACACTTCTATGACTTTTTCAAGTCTGAGGTGAGGTCTCACAAACTTCTTCACATTCTCGAAGATAAAAGTGAATTTAAAGGAGATAAAAATGTTCTTGAAGATCAGAAATACAAAGTTAGAGATATTTTAATTAATCACATCGATAAAAATTATCATTCAAAGGTTGTCAATATTCAAAATCCAATTGAAATTTTAAATAAACTAAAAGAAATAAAAAGATTCGAAAACAACATTTCCTCGTACACCGTGAGACAGGAAATCTCAACCACGAAATATGCCATTGGTCAGACGACAGCGACAGAGTTTTGTGAAAAGTTTGAGGAGGCCATTCGTAAATATGAAACCTCAGAAGATGCTAACCCTTTGTCCCCAGACGAAACTAGAGACGCGTTCAATAATGCAGTTGTTAAAGCTGTACCAATGGTACAGTACTTGCAGTCCACAGCAAAAATAAAAGGGGAAAACCCTCCGACTTATGAACAGTTGAAACTGGTAATTATGCAGGAAGAGGCGACGAGAAAACAAACCGAAACTGGAGTGGGTGAGGTTAGGGCAGCGAATATGATCTTGAGCGAATTAAGGTGCTACAGTTACGGCGACAAGGGTCACATTGGGAAGAACTTCCCCGGTAAAGGAAAGGGGAAAATGTGCTACAAATGTCACAAGTATGGGCACACCAGGTTCGAATGTCATGAGTCGGGTGAGTTAGATTACACGCCAGAGTCTATACCTAGGTTAAATTATTCACGTGGTAGAGGAGGTTTTCGTGGATCTGGGAGAGCATTTGGTTCATTGAAGAGGAAAATAGACAATAAGGACGAGACTTGGTCAGGAAATGTGAAAAGGGGTAGATTCGACAGGACGAGGGGTAGGGGAGGCTATGGATCATCAAACTACAATGCTCAATTGAAAGCAGGCAAGAAGGAGCAGAATAAAGAGTCAGGAGCAAATGATAAAGATAAGGGTAAGTCAATTATGTTCAAAACTAATAATTTATGCAAAGGCAATGCCATGGACGCAGATGTAAAAATTCAGGAAGACAAGTTTATCACAAAGTTTCTAGCTGACTCTGGGGCAACCGAATATTTAACAAATTCAAAATTGATATTTAAATCAATTGATGAAAGAAGTAAAGGAGTGATTAAATGTGCTAATAAAAATGAAAATGCAGATTTAAGAACGGAGGGAGTGGGTGAGATAGAAAAGGAATTGTTAAATGGTCAGAAATTTAAGATAAACGAAGTCTTGTTTGCAGATGCTCTTCAAGCTAACTTGCTGTCATTAAGACGATTCGCAGAAATGGGTCTAGCGATTTATCTAGATGACAAACGAATAGACATTTTCAATCCAGAGTCAAACGAATTATTTATTTCCGGTGTGTACAGAAAACCATACTGGATAGTCGAGTTGGAAATAAATAAACAAAGTCAAGTCAATAAAAATCTACAAAGACATGAGAACAGAAGAATTATAGTTAACATGGTAGGTGATAATGCAGAAATAAAAAGACAGATGACTAGAAGTGTTACAGCAAGGTTAAATGAAGAATCAAACAAAAATAATTCAATTGAAAATAATGACAGGAGCAAGGATTTGCTAAAAGAAGTTAAAAATAATGAACTGGATGAGGTAGAGACCAGTGAAAGTTTAAAAACTGAAATTGTGTCTAAACCGGCTCTTGATCAACATGTACAATCAAACTTTGATTTTTTAATTTCGGATAGAAAGTTAAATAATGCAGATGAATTACGATTTGAAACTAGTACTGAAAGTTTTGATACCTTTGCAGACGAAAAAGATAAAAAACAAGGAAATTATAAAGCCTTGCTGTGGCACGCCAGATTTGGACATGCGTGAATAGCGTATCTCAAAGCCATTCAATTAAAATTTCCTAATAATAAAGAATTAAAGGATGTGATTTTTGACGAGTTTCTTTTGGATTGTGAGGTTTGTATGGCGTCAAAATTTAATAGATTGCCATTCCCCAAAGTAAGAAATCGAGCAACTGAACCCTTGCAAATAATATATTCTGACGTGATGGGACCAATAACCCCAGCCTCATATCCGAAAGGATACAGGTTTATATCAGTATTCATAGATGACAAATCCAGATTCGCCATGGCGTATCCAATGAAAACTAAAAGTCAAAATGGTCAGTGTTTAGAAATGTTTGTTAGGAGTGGTAGAAATCTACTGGGTCATGATGCAAAGGTTTGTTATCTTAGGTCAGATCAGGGTACTGAATTTACTGGAGATCAGACAATCGAAATGTTGAAGGGTTTGGGTGCAGAGTTACAATTGGCAAGTCCTGACACTCTTGAACATAATGGGGTCGCGGAACGGTTTAATCAGACAATTCAGAAACAGATTCGAGCGTATATGTTTGATGCGAAATTACCAGAGCACATGTGGGATCTTGCTCTGTCCGCTGCTGTATACGCGTACAATCGAACTCCTCACAAATCAAATGAGATGAAAACACCACTGGAAGAGTTTGCACCAGGACATAGTTTCGAAATTAATCAAATTAAACGATTCGGCAGTTTAGCGTACATGAAAGTCCAAAGGAAAACTGGACCGAAATTCAGGGCAGTAGGTATGAGGAGTGTCTTGGTAGGATATACACCTACGGGTTATATTCTGCTAAGACCCGAGGATGGAAAATTCTATGAAAGTGGACATGTGAGATTCAATGAAAAGAAAGTCTATGGTGATAAATATGGTGGAAGTGAAATTGAGGTTTCTCCTGATGCTCAAGAAGTAATAAATAAAAGTGATTGGTTTGTAGTCTTTAATAAGAGTGAGTATGATCTGGAAGAGGTATTAAAATCGGAGGAAGTATCTAAGAGGAAAAGAGGTAGACCTAAGAAGGTACACCCAGAGTCAGAAATAAAAGAATAAATTAAATCATCTAGCGAAACAGATCTCCCGAAATTACCAATTGATGAGAACTTGAATTCAGAATTACTTTTGGCGTGTTTATCACAGGGTGAGGATGAAATAGGCTTGGACAATTCAACTGACGAGATATGTCATGCTCTTCTGGCTGACATAAATTCAGATCCGATAAGTTTTAAAGACGCTATGCAAAAAGTAGACAAGAATGACTGGGCTGCAGCAGTAGAGGACGAGTTAAATTCAATGGATAAAAATAAAGTCTGGATAATCGTAGATAGATCCATCAGTAACAAAATAGGTCAGAAAGCTAATATAATTGATTCAAAATGGGTATTTAAACGTAAACTAGAAGCAGCCGGGAACATAAGACATAAAGCCAGACTAGTCATTCGAGGGTTTAAAGATCGAAATGTTTACGAATTACGAGAGACTTATGCACCAGTATCAAGAATAAATTTGGTCAGGGCCGTATTTGCAATTATTTACAAATATGATTGAAAAACATGTCAACTAGATGTAAAGACGGCATTCTTAAATGGTGAAATCGACGAAGAAATTTACATGGAGATTCCTGAGGGAACTCCACATTCGGATCTGGATAGGAAGACGAAAGTCTGTAAGTTGGAAAGGTCTCTCTATGGACTTCGAATAAGCCCGACACGTTGGAACAGAAAATTCACTGAAGTTGCTCTTAGCGTTGGTCTTGTTGACTCTGATCTGGAGCCTTGCTTGTTTACTTGGAGTATTGATAATAAACTTTTGATCTTGCTGTTGTATGTCGACGATATTATAATGGCAAGCAATGATAAAAGTAAACTTGAAGAAGTTAAAACAGCCTTGAGTTATGCATTTGAAATGACAGTGTTAAGTGAACCTAAAGAATTTTTGAATATATCAGTTACACGCTATCGCGAAAGCGAAATTCTTAAATTGAGTCAAGAAAATTATGTACAGAAATTATTAATTAAATATGGATTTGAGGATTCCCATCCTCAAAGAACTCCAATGTTGACAACACAGGCGTCTAACCACGAGCGAAAACAGAGAGAGCATGATGCTGATAGTGAGATTTTTGTTCCACGAAATGAAAAAATGAATTGTCCATATAGAGAGGTTGTTGGTAGCTTGTTATATCTGGCCAATACAACAAGACCCGATATTTCCTATGCAGTCAATGTATTAAGCAGACACCAGATCAATCCAACAGATGAGGATTGGAAAATGGCTAAAAGAGTACTGAGGTACTTGAGAGGTACATCTGCTCTGGGTCTGAGATATGCAAGTGAGACTGACGCGATTGAAGCATACGCGGATGCTAGTTTCACTGACTGCAAGGGATCTCTGACAAAGTGCGGTTATGTAATTAAACTGTATGGTGACACAATTATATGGAGATCTCATAAACAATCGTACGTTGCTCTATCTACTTGCCAGGCTGAATATGTCGCGATGAGTGAAGCGAGTCAAGAGTTGTTATCTATCTTCAACTCTTTAAAACTAATTTTTCCACCCCAGTTGCCAATGACGTTGTGGTGTGACAACATGACAGCGACGAGTAGCACAGAGATTAGTGGGGGGAATAAATTAAGACACATAATTGACGTGAAAGCTCACCACATCAAAGAATGTGTGAAGCTTAATCTGATAAAAGTTAAATGGATTAGTTCAAGAAATCAATTAGCCGACGTGTTTACTAAACCTCTGGCGTTTGAATTGTATAAACGCCAAGTTGATAACATAATAAATGTAAATATTTAACTGCTGTTTATATGTTTGTTTAGGGAAAAGGAAGAAGTAGATGATTGAGAAACTCCAAAGAAACTGAGGATTCAGAAGCAGTCGGGAGGGAGTATTGGAAGTGGCTCCAGCTCTGATCCTCACCTATCATATATAGATATCTTATACTGTAACTCTACGTTCATACTGTACGAGGAACGTGACCGTGCGCATGCGCCGATCCCGTCCCAAGCCGTTGCCGTGGTGATCACGCCACATTCGTGCCAAGCACATTGCCTGAGTAGCATCGACGAGAGACATGCCTTAATAAACTATATATATCTATATACCAGTGTGTCTAATCATTTATTAATCACTTATCCCAATAGTAACCTATTTCCATCCTTTTTCTCCCAAAATGATGAAAAAAGGATACAAAGGAAATGGAAAAATTAAAAAATAGGAGACAAAAGGACGGATTGTTTATCCCCTCTGCATCGTTTTTTCGTCTTTTTTTAGGAAAAAAAGTATGAAAAAAGGATACAGAGGGGATAAACAATCTGTCCTTCGTGTCTCCTATTTTCCTAATTTCTGTATTCCCTCTGTATCCTATTTCCATACTTTTTTCCCCCAAAAAAGATGAAAAAAGGATACAAAGGGGATAAACAATCTGTCCTTTTTGTCTCCTGTTTGTCTAATTTTTTTATTTCTTCTCCATCCTATTTTCATAATGGAAAAATAAATAAATAAATGGCACATTAAACAGAGAGAACGAGAGAAACCAAGAGAGAGCAAAGACAAGCCCAATTCATTTGTTTATTGAAGACTAAACAAATGAAATCGAATAAAATGTCAAAAACTTCAAGACTTTGTCCGTCTGAGACAATGTCCTAGACCCGTTTCATGTAACCCCTGGTTTGAGTGGCCCCGTGTTATTAGGGATGGACTTTGTCCGTATTTTTGAGTTTGGCTTCGATGGTAAAACAAACAAGTGGTGGATCGATGGTGACGACCATCAATATCCGATAGGAACTCGCGATTTTACCGAAGCGCATGAGATCTGTGGATTAGTTCAGACGAACGATAATGAGTGCGGACGAATTGATGAGTTAGTGCATAGGTGAGTGCCACCACCGCGCGAGAAAATTAAATTCACTAACTTAACATCTCATAAAATAGTGGGGCCGCGTGATCATGAATCATTCAGATTGAAGGGTTATGCAATGTCCCCAATCTTCCAGCAGGAACTCGTACGTCAAGTGAAAGCCCTCCTGGAGACCGGAATTATTCACCGGTCACAGAGTGACTGGAACCACCCAATTGTTATGGTGAAAAAGGCCCATGGGAAATGGCGTTTATGTCCTGATTTTCGCTGGTTAAATAAGTTGACAAAAAAAGACGCGTACCCAATACCAAATTTGGTGGGAATCCTGGATGAATTGCGTTCTGCGCATTATATTACGACTTTGGATTTGAAGCAAGCGTACCATCAAGTGCCGTTAGACCCTGAAATATGTGAGTTGACCGCGTTTTTTGTTCCGGGTCTTGGCACGTTTGAATTTGTGGGGATGCCTTTTGGTTTAACCAATGCTCCCGCGACCTTTCAGCGTCTCGGTGATAAACTTATTGGTCCAGAACTCGAGCCCTTCGCGTTCGCGTACTTGGACGACATTATCGTCGTAACTCAAACGTTCGAGGAACTCCTTAAGTACCTTGTGTTAGTGTTAACGATGCTGCGCGACGCAAACCTCGAAATAAATTTGGAGAAGAGCGTTTTCTGTAGTTACCGCCTTCAATATCTTGGACTTATTGCGGACGAAACGGGTCTTCATATCGATCCGTCCAGTGTCGAACCGATGTTGAATTATCCGGGCCCTCGTACCGTACGTCGAGTGCGACGTTTTCTCGGTAGGTCCATGGCGGAGCCTATTACGCGTCTGTTGCGTAAGGACATGAAATGCAGATGGGGTAACGAGCAATCGACTGCGTTTTCGCGTATTAAAGCCGCGCTGTCGACTGCGCCAGTTTTATCGTATCCGGATTTTTCGGTTCCATTTACTGTTCAGCTCGACGCGACATTTCGGCCATTGGTACTTTTAATCCGATTTTTTTTCGTCCATTGTGTTTTTGGTCTAATTTTCTTTTGGTCCACCAATTTTTTCGTCCAATTCCGGAAAAAATGAAGAAAAAACATTTGATACGTGCACAAAATTTAATGAAAATGTCAACAATGATAGAATAAATTAACGATCAACATCAATTTTTTTTTTCAAGAATTGGGGAACATTACAAAGAAAATTTACCGACAAATTCATGCACAAAATTTAAACGAAATGTCAACGCAGTCGCTAGTGTTTTATAATTGTTATGCCCCACAAAGTGGAGCATAATTACTCAATCATTCCGAAAAATAAGCGAACAAATATAGCACATATTTCGGAATACAAACATAGAATTTAGCAATTGTATACTTACTCAGAATATACGTGCATTATAAAGCGCGTATATTCGCATTAATAAGTAAGCCAGTGGATCATGCATCAGCATTTCCACTGGGCTCAATCGCATGGTGTTATCGTAACTGGGCCAGTAACTTAACCGATTCTTATCGCGGTTCATCTGATACCTTCCGTATCAGAATGAACACATTGAATTGTCCTTTTAAGAGTTGAGATTAAATAAAGGATATTATTTAGTATTCGTCTCGCAAGTGCTATTTCTTCCGAATTACCGAACCCAACCGCTCGGGACTCTAACATTTTGGTGGCAGCGTTATCTATTTTTGGAAGAGGACGGGGGCCTGATCAACCACTGTCTTATCGCACAACAACGAAGAAGAGATAATATTCAACAATCTTTCCACCCGAGGGAGGACTGGTCATTTTAAAGTTTCTTCGAGGAATTTCATCAAGGGAGTGAGAAGATTATCTTTTTAGTAAACCAGCAGAAGATAAGTCTATCCTATTTTTACTTTCGTTGTACCGTCGGGGATAGCAGGGTTTTGTCCATTGTTTTTGGAACCAGTTTTTGCTAAAGCAGTTTTGACAAGTCGCGATGTCAACTTCAGGGAGAGCTAATGGGGGTCAGGAGGGCTCTGAATTTAACTCTCATACTTTGTCACCTCCTGGCGCAAGGAGGGTCTTGTTTGAGCCCAGGGGGAGGAAGGTAACATTAATAATGTTAACCTACAACGGGAATTCGTTCAATCTGAACATTCCAGTATGCTCGCCGAGAATCATCAGATTATTACGGAAGCTGAGATTCACGGGAGAGGCAATGACGGGCTGCCAGGGGAAAACTCAGCAGGGGAAGCAGCTGATAATAGACAGAGCACGCAGAATGCGCCTGCTCCTATCAACCCGTCGGTGAGTCAACGTCCTGTGCATGTTAGGCCACAGATTGATCTGGATAACATTGAGAATTATCCAGAAAGTGAAGTGGAAGACCAAGCTGAATATTCCACGCCGTCTAATGTTCTCGCTGGCGGCAGGGGATTCAGAGCTAGTTCCACGCATCAGGGGGGCGACGGCCGTCAGCAGGGACCTTTGCAAAATAATCCTGCTTATGATCGCCTTTTAGGGAGAATTCGGACTCTTGAAGAGGCACGACTCAGACTCCAGAGGGAGATGGATGTTCGGGAACTAAAGGTCATTGAAGAGAGACAATCGCCGTGAGGAGGCCGAAAAACAAAAGAATGAGTACAGGGTATTCGTGGAAGATGCTTACGAGGACCAGATGAATCAGCGGAACAGGAGTTCGCATTCGGATTTTTTGGATTTGAAGGGCGCACTCTATTTAGTAAAGGTCTTCACTGGGGACGGTCCGGACAAATTGGATTGTTTCTTCGATTCCATCGCCAGCGCTAGGAGATTAATTTGTCCAGGTTTGGAAAATCAACTGTTAGATGGAATTTTGGGAAGTAAATTGGAAAGTGCTGCGCATAAACAATTGAAGCATCGCACGGTAAAAACATTCGAGCAGCTGAAAAGTGAATTGGAATCACTTTTTGGGAAGACTCGGAATGTCGTCGGCCTGCAAGCTGAGTTCAGCAAATTGCAACAACGCGAGAATGAGGACGTTGGAAAATTCGTCCAGCGCACGGAGGAGGTCACGATGGATTATTTGAATGGGCTATTGGGTCTTCATCCAGAGCTCTCGCAGGGAGAGAAGGAAGCAGCTACGAAGGTCTTGGAAACTATGGCGAAATTGGTGTTTGAACAAGGATTGCGGGGTCAACTTCAAATTCTGGTGAGAGCAAATCACTATAAAACACTCCATGACTCTTGCACTGGAGCTGTAGATCTAGAAAAAACCATTTCTGGAAATACCAAGAGCAAGGGTGGGGGAAACTTTGGACAAAATCGGAATTCCTTTGGAGGCGGCAAAATTTCCATGGGTCGTCAGTTTATTGGAAGCTGTTTTTCTTGCGATCAAACGGGTCATCTTGCGAAGAATTGTGGAAATTCGCAAGGAGGGCAACAAAAATCACTGCCAGTCCCGACAGAGCATCGTAGTATCAACGCATTCGGCTCTGTTTGTCAATATTGCAAATATGCGGGCCACGATTTTGCTGACTGTCATAAATTGAAGAGAAAACTGGGGCTAACTGAGACATCGAAAGTGAGTTTCAGGGCGATGAAACTTTTTAACTCAGGTTCGAATAAATTTTCGCCTGGGGGAAAACAAAATAATGCACAAAATAATAATGGTGCCAAGGATAAGAATAATGCGGAAGGAGGAAATAAAACTCTTCCACTACCGGTCGGCGCTTATCAAATTATGATGGTGCGGACTACGGAGGTAACCGGAGAACGGGTCACTGATAAGCGGCATATGATAGCTCCAGTTCTGCCGACGCAAATAAAGACGCAGATTTTACTCTCATCTGAGGAATTGAAACAACCTACGTTTTTTTAACAGATTCGGGAGCTAAGGCGTCTCTAATTAAAATCAACAAATTGATTGAGGAAGCAGAGATAACGCCAGGGCAGCGACTTTTGAGAGGAATTTCAAATCAGGACGTCGCAACACTGGGGGAAGTGATTGTTTATCTACAAGTGGGTAAGGAACTTTTGGGACATAAATTTCAAGTTGTTCCGGAGAATTGTCCATGTGTTGAGGGAATTCTGGGCGAGGATTTCCTGGCGTCTCCAAGTTTGAAAGTTGAGACAATTCAGGGGAAATCATTAAAGATTAATGGTCATCGGTTTGATCTGTTCGAGGATAAGGAACTTACGAGGTTAAAAGCTAGAACAGAGACTTTGGTTCAAATACCAACATGCAGCAAAGGGACAGGGATTGTTCCTAAGATGAAGCTGAAGAAAGGCGTTTTCGTGGGAGAATGCTTGTCGGAAGTCGTGAACGGTTTCGTGAACGTGTGTGTAATCAATACCAATGATACGGATGAGTTCGTTAACTTACCAGTGGTCGAGTTGGAGAAACTAGCCACTGGGATCGAAGTCATGACGCTGTGAAATTCGTATAAAGGCGAAAGGAAAGATCGCATAAAATTGTTGCATGAAAATCTGCGGATTGAGTACCTGAACCAGGAAGAACGGGACAGTTTGGTGGAGATTTTGGAGCAATTCAACGCCATTGTGCAGTTGCCGGGGGATGCTCCAGGCGTAACAGATCATCTGGAAAATGAGATTCCGTTGAAACCAGGGACAGTTCCAATTAACGTTCGACCTCATCGATTGCCGCAATCGCAAGAGGGGGAGGTCGATCGTCAAATCAAGGAGATGCTGCGGAACGGACTGGTCCGACCAAGCATAAGGCAATGGAATGCACCTTTATTGGTCGTTCCAAAAAAGATGGATGCGTCGGGGAAAATTAAATTCCGAGTTGTTATTGATTTTAGACGACTGAATGACGTCACTATAGGTGATTCATTTCCATTGCCTAACATTGCCGACATTTTGGACAGATTGGGCAATGCAAAATATTTTTCAACGTTGGACTTGGCATCAGGGTTTCATCAAATACCTGTGAAAGAGGAAGATAAATGCAAGACTGCATTTTCTACACCGTACGGGCATTACGAGTTCAATCGTCTGCCTTTTGGGGTAAAAGGAGGCCCAGCGACGTTCCAGCGTTTGATGAATTCTGTACTGGCTGGAATTCAAGGACTACGATGTTTCGTGTACCTGGATGACATCGTCATTTTTGGTCCAAACCTAAAAGACCATAATAAAAGGCTGGTAGAGGTCCTGAAATGGCTGAAAGAGGCGAATCTACGACTTCAGCCAGATAAGTGTAATTTTCTAAGAAGAGAAGTTGTTTATCTTGGGCACGTTATTACTGCAGAGGGGATTAAAGCTGACCCTAGTAAAATAGAGGCAGTGGAGAATTTCCCTGATCCACAAAATAGGAAGGAGGTAATGTCTTTCCTTGGTCTAGCCGGTTATTATCGGAAATTCATAAAGGGTTTTTCCGAAATTGCAAAACCGCTGACCGAGCTACTAAAAAAAGATGTTCAGTGGACCTGGGGAGAGAGAGAGAAAACTGCGGTAAAAATTTTGAAGAAGACGCTGACGATGGCACCTATCCTCCAGTATCCGGATTTTGAGAGGACTTTTCTTTTGACGACAGATGCGTCAAAGATGGTTGTAGGCGCCATTCTGTCGCAGGGGGAAATTGGCAAAGATTTGCCGATTGCCTATGCCAGTAGAACCCTAAAAACAGTGGAACAAGGTTGGAGTACTACGGAAAGGGAGTTGTATGCTGTTGTTTGGGGAGTTAAGCATTTTAGGCCTTATCTATACGGCCGAAAATTCATCGTTGTCATGGACCACAGACCCTTACGATGGATTTTCAACGTTAAGGACCTGGAATCGAAATTAATGCGTTGGCGCATAAAATTGGAGGAGTATCACTATGAAGTCGTTTACAAGGCCGGGAAGTCAAATACCAACGCTGATGCGCTCAGTCGTATCAACGTTGTAACCCGAGCTCAGGCGAAATCCGAGTCTACTAATCAGAGTGACGCGGGGGGGCACTCGATGGATGAAGCTGAAATAATCACTCCGGCTGACGATGAGATAATGGGTATTCTGCAGGAATATCACGACACGCCGTTTGCGGGACATCCTGGGGCAAAACGGATGTATGCAAAATTACGTCAGAGGTATCAATGGAAAGAGATGAAAGCGGACGTGGAGAAATTTGTGGCGACTTGTGTGGAATGCCAGCTTAATAAGCTGGGAAAAGCAACAATAGTAGCAATGGTTATCGGGGAGAGTCCAGAGAAGGCGTTCGAGCAATGTACCATGGACATTGTTGGTCCATTACCGGTCACGGGGGCTGGGAATGAATATATTCTCACGTTTCAGGACGCCTTAACGAAATCCAGCAGGGCAATTCCAATTCCGGACCAAGAGGCCAATACCGTTGGGCGCGCATTTGCGGAGAAAATCGTGTGTGAATATGGGACACCACGGAAATTACTTACCGATAAAGGTCCGAATTTTGTTGGTGAGGTTTTCAAGAACGTCTGTAAATTGCTGAAAATAAAGAAAATACAGACTACTGCGTATCATCCGCAAACGAACGGAATTGTCGAGAGATCTCATCGCACTCTTGCTGAATTTTTAAGGAGTTTCATTGTGGAGGATCAGACGGATTGGGACACATGGCTTCCGTATGCGATGTTCGCATATAACACGACTCCTCATTCGGCGACTAAAATGACGCCATTTGAGCTGATGTTCGGTAGACGTGCCGAGTTACCAACAGCTGTCAAACAGCCCTCGCGTTTGACGTATTGTTACGATGATTTTGCAGAGGAACTTCGAGAGCGATTGCGAGCAGCGCACCAGGAAGCGAAGGAGAAACTCGACGCAGGCAAGGAAAAGTCGAAAGTGCAGTATGACAAAAATGCTGAGGAAATGGAATTTCAAGTTGGAGACAAAGTACTGATGAAGAACGAAGTTCTGCGGCGAGGGCGCTCCAAAAAGCTTTCCCAGCCCTGGATTGGACCGTATGAGATAGTCGAGAGGAATTCTGATGTGAATTACACCATCAGATATGGCAACAAAAAAAGGACTCAGAGGGTACATGTTAATAGACTGCGTCCATTTATAGTCGCATGACTATATGGACCCCAGCCTCGGAGTGAATTGAAACAGACACAAATTTCATTGGAAAATAGAGAAATTTTAATTTCAATGAAAATGGGGGACTTACAAATTGTTTATAAAATTTCAGTAAAGTTTTTGTATAAGTTATTGACGCAAACTCTGGCCGTATGTGAAGTCGGGGTACCGCAGATGCCAGCCCCAGCCAAGATAAAAGAGTGTTGGACTGAAGAAAATGTAATTCCGGCAATGGGGACAGGTGGTCTCCAATCGCTCCAACCATTGAGGTACGTGGCAAGGCTGGGGGGCGGGGGTCTCGCCGTACAGAAGACGAAGATTGAAAATATCTTCGAGGTCATCAGCGATCACTTTGAGTTCCCACAAGGCGTTAAGATCCATTCGCCTTTGATTCCTCCATCGAGCAATGAGCTTGCGGTAGCCATGGTTGACGTATCCATGGCGATAGGGATAAGTGGAGGCCTGCAACAGGAAGAAAAGGGACGTTTCAGGCACACGGTGAAGGCAGAAAGTGCCGAGAAAATTCAGGGGAGAGGAATTCAAAATCTACTCACCAGGTATGAGAACATGGACGCGTCGATTGAATGGCGCAGATACGGATGTCCACGAGATCTCGCAGCTCTAGCCCTTGGATGCCTCACAGTTCGAGACACGGAGGGTCTGCCAGCCCTACGAGGGCAATCACGAGTACGGTGGCCTTCCAAGCCACAATCGATGCACGATAGTTCACACTCACGAGCAAGATGCCCCAATCGCTTGGACGTAAAACACCTCCTCGAATCCATTTTCGGGTTTTTCCTGTTAACTTCGTTAATTGGAGCTGCAGAGACAACTGTGGCAATTTTTGAGCGCAACGCGTTTTTGTATTCGAGGGTGCAGCGTCAACAAACATGGCCACCAACGAGCCAAAGACGGAGTCCGCGTCGCCCGGTGTCAATATGTTCTCGGAGTTCAAGAGCCTTTGATTTTACAAAACTCTTGGAATCAGCATTTTTGTTTCTTGCGTTGCTCATACTAGAAAGCATGACGGCTCAAGTGCGGGAGGAGGAGGTGCATGCGATCGAAAAGTTCGTTCACATGCCCGGAATTTATTTTGAGCCAATTGGGAAAATGTATCTCAGCACCCAGGTTTGGTCTATAGTTGCGAGTACATATGTCTTACCGTGGCTAGCGAGGGCTGACCAACTTCAAGAACATCTGAGCCACACAAAAGAGCTTATTGCAAGAGCAGGTCCATGGGAAACCAACTTCCGACTCATTGTGGACCAGTGGATCAATGAATTCGCGGAAACAAGAGACGTCATTACTGGACTATTGGGTTTAAACGACGCAAACAAAAAGCGTCGAGGCCTTATAGACGGTCTGGGCACTGTTGCCAAATCGCTGTTTGGAACTATGGACGCTCAGGACGCCCACGAGATATTCGAGAGGCTTGCACACCTAGAAAGTGGAGTCAAGGGGACTTTGGATAGTTCCAGGAAGCAACTGGAGATTGTCAACTCAACACTCTTCCAGTTGGGACACACGGAGGAAATAATCAAGGAGAATGAGGACATTTTGCTGAAGTCAATGCAGCTAATAAAAGAAGAGAATTCGCAGGTAGCTCACAGACAAAATATAGATGAACATCTGTTAGTCCTAGAAGCCATCTACAGAGGAGTAAGGGAAGACGCCGTGAAAATAAAAAAACTCTTGACCGAATCCAGAGGTTTGATATTGGGAACCGGAGTTTTCACGGAGACTAGCCTAGTCGCTCTTCTCCGCACAGCGAAACTACCAAAGGGATTGAGTTTTCCCTTCGAGGTAGTACTAGGTGGAATACATAGATTACAAGAAGTTTCAACCACGAGTATTTTTGCATCCGGTACGAGAATTCTCACTTTGACGGGAGTACCACTGGTTGACTTCCAGGCGTTCGACGTTATGCTGACGCATGGGATTCCAGTGCGGTCGTCGAACGGGTATCACTCATACGTGGAGACGACGAGTGAGCTACTGATGATGCACGGGCCGACGCAATAATACGTGCCAATGACCTCGGAGCAGTTGGGAAACTGCAAGGAAATTCAGGGGCAATATTTATGCACCGAGTCGTTACCAGTACAACTGACGCGGGACTCAAGCCCTTGTGAAGTTCAAATGTATTTGAACACAGGGAAAATACCGGACGTATGCACGATTAGGCATTTGCAGCTAAACCGCTTGCTGCTAATAAAAATGAAGAGAAATAACGCATGGTTCTACGTAGCTCCTGAGGCCGAGGTTATCACGATAACGTGCGGAGATAAAGAAACCAGAGACGTTCTTCAAGACTCGGGCATTCTGCAAGTACCAGACTTTTGTGGAGTGGTCACTGCAGATTTCAGCGTCAAAGGCCGAAAGTCATTCGGAACAGAATTGAATTCTCGTTTTCAACCGAAGTTGAATCTGACGCTGGATGACGACATCGCAGGGAGACTCAATCAAATAAATAGAAGCTTGAGTGACGTACAACTGTCCAACGTAGTTGGAAATGTGAAGGAATTAAAGGGCCTGGAGGTGCAGCTGGAGACCATGAAGGAGGACCTGACCGAGCAGAAGAAAGAATTCAACACGAGCCCAGGGATGCGCAGTTACCGCGAGTACCTAACTCATCCGTCATCAATTTTCACCTTGACAGTGGTGATAACGTTCATCACTGCGGGATTCCTGATTTGTTGGTGGTATAAAAGGTCTAGGAGGCCGTGGCTGACGCCCAAGAGAGAATCATCGCTTGAAGCGACAGTCAGCGAGGGCTGATTAGATTAAGGAAAAATTGTAAACGATGTATTGAAATGTATATAATCAGAGAAGAAAATTATCAAACTGATAATTTTCTTCCCCCTACAGGGAGGGATGTTATTCCCCACAAAGTGGAGCATAATTACTCAATCATTCCGAAAAATGAGCGAACAAATGTAGCACATATTTCGGAATACAAACATAGAATGAAGCAATTGTATACTTACTCAGAATATACGTGTATTATAAAGCGCGTATATTCGCATTAATAAGTAAGCCAGTGGATCATGCATCAGCATTTCCACTGGGCTCAATCGCATGGTGTTATCGTAACACCATACAGATATGAGGCAATGGCCAAGACGTCATAGCCTCTCGTTGTAATAAATACTCGAGAGACTGATGGCTCTGGGCCAGTAACTTAACCGATTCTTATCGCGGTTCACCTGATACCTTCCGTATCAGAATGAACACATTGAATTGTCTTTTTAAGAGTTGAGATTAAATAAAGGATATTATTTAGTATTCGTCTCGCAAGTGCTATTTCTAACGAATTACCGAACCCAACCGCTCGAGACTCTAACATAATGATCAATAAAAGAACACTGTTATTCTTGTTAACTAGATAATTGATGGTCTCTTGTGAATGCACTCACTTAATAATGTATCATACCTCACTCAATGTATATAAATGTCCGCGGATTACCAGCTTATCGTGGCCTCGATTTGACGGCACTAGTTCACTATATTCTATATTTTCATTCACCATCATTGTTTTTTTTGAGTCGGGCCGCTATCGGCTAAGCACTGTCTAGCTGTGTTTACTCATCCTGGTTATCGGTTCTACTCTCGCTGTTAGTCATCTTACAACGAGAAATGGCATTTGTGTTGTCGTACTTATTTCTGTATAGCTGTTGATGCTATCCTGTATGTAGTTTATTGGAATGTAGTAGTTACAATCTGTCTCTTTTTTCATTTTGGACGTTTATTTTGGTGGACGAAATGGTTTTTGGACGAAAATTTTTTTGGACGATTTGGGTCATTGGACCAAATGTATTTGGGCCAAAATCCATTGGACGAAAAGGTGTTGGACGAATGGTTTTCGGACCAAAAGTACCAGACCCGGGAGGATAGGGGTCATTTGGTCCAAAAGTAATTCGTCCAATGACATTTCATCCAAAATCACTTCGTCCAAAAATTTATTTCGTCCAAAAATCACTAGGTCTAAAAATCATTTCGTCCAATGAGTAATACGTCCAATTCGGCCCAGATTAAACGGCATAAACACACCATAAACACAAGTAAATACAAACACAAACCCGAGAAACTCAAAACCAATTACCCATTGATAACGACATCAAAGCAGATTCACGTACACGCGAGCAACGTACAAGCCCAGTACAACAGTGCCTTTAGAACTACCATTGAAGACAGATCGAAATTCAAATTCGCGCAATAAATAAACGAAAAATGGACTACAATTTTGTATTATACAAATATAATACATATTTAATCCGAGGAATGATAGCTTCTATAAATTTTGAGGGAGGTGGGGGGGTATGGGCGATTCCCCGTACCAAAATTTGTGAGGTATTTTTACAATCACGTATGCGGGCATCATACGTGTGGTCCTTCACGCACTTTGGTCGCCCTGAATAGAACCTCTCCACCCGAATAAAGTACGAAGGTGATCAATGAGAGAAACCAAAAAAAAATACCAGAAGGGCGCCAGTCCTTTTAACCTTCAAAGGAGAAGGTCACGATATCGAAGCGCGTTCCACGACCAGCTCAGAAAACCGCGGAGGCGTGTGGGAACGGGCAAAAAAAATGCCACACTCAACACCGTGTAAAATAAATGTATTCTAGCAAAAAAAAATTAAAGGCGTAAATTCCCTGACTCAATATAAAAAAAAATATTAAACCTAAATAATAATCATAGAAAACGGTAGTGATAATGCAAAATCATAGACTCCGACTAGGAGAGAGAGCGAACGGAAATCGATTTAATCTTCAATAAATCTTGATAATTATTAACCAAAGAATTCAATGGCGTGGATAACGCACGGACGCGAGGATCACCTGAACGCGACGACGACGCGAGAGCCACGCGGACAAAAAAAATACTGTTTCAAAAAAAATCACAATGAAAAGAAATGAAACACTGATATTCAGTAAATAAGACAATTAATTAGGCCCAAGGCCACTGAGTGCCGCGTCTCACAGTACGACTACTTAGTACTCAAACTGTGCCCAAATGGCGACCGGAGGCTATACATTGGAAAGCCACGTGAGCACTCACAAACAAAATTACGCTCACCGTTGATTCGCGATAAACTCCAGGAAAACCTCGTCTGGACCCTCGGATACGGCAGCGATCTCGGACGATGACCGGAAAAATTCAGGCACAACACCCCAAAGACTAATTACATGAATTTTCTAACGAGCTCGAAGAGCGAATCGACTTAATTGCGCAGAGCGACTTTACAAGCTGAAATCCCAGCGAAGAGTGATTCCTCGGGCAATACATCTCCTCGAGGAACCTCAATTTCTCTCCTACCATCACCCTAATCTACCGATGTCGCGCGGAGAATTCATGTTCTAATCGTGCATTTGCACTGGCCATAATTCCTAATTTAATGGTCCCAAAGACTTGGGACTTGCGCCTCGCAATCGGTGAACTGTTCCGCATTCAACGGCGGCGGGGCCAGCATAATCCGATGTTCCGTCGATGCTACAGTCTGAGTTTTTTATGTGGTGGCCTTGCGCCACAGTAATATCGGTGAGGTGGTGGGGGTCCGCATGTAGAGGCCTGAGTTGCCTGCTGGCGTGCGACTATCGTCTCCCGCGTGCTTGTTGGGGTGAGTCTCTACAGACTCGGTGTGTGCGTGCTCGTCGGTGTGCCAACTCGTCATTTGCCGTAGCGCCAACTTCGTAGCTCTCCCCGATGCTCCGCTCCACTTCCCTTTCAAAGTTGACGCGTAAACCGCGGTGAGCGCAACAGCGTTAGATTTGAGCGATAAAATAAACAAAAATAAAATCAATACGAGAACTAAGTGTGAAAATGTGGCCTTGGGTGATCCGACTCCTCGCTGGGGTAATTTCCTAATTCCCCTCTCCCCTTTCAACCCGCAGTCAGTTCAGGCGCGGAACAGTACATGATTTCTATCATGTTACAATATATATCATATTTAAAAATCATAATTTTAAAGGTATAGATATAATATATCAAATAAAATATAGAAAAGAAAAAAATTTCTTACGAATGTAAAAATTACGTGTGATTAAAAGCCTTGGACAATTGATGAGTTTTTCAATTGCTTTCAATAAGTTTAACTCAACTTCAAAAATAGTACTATTCATCACTAATTATCATTACCTATGAAAAAATATAAAAAATGAATCCGTATAAATTTTGAATTCTAAGGAATTATATTTTACCAAAACGATAATAACAAACTTATATTAAAATAATATTTCATTTGAATCCGCAATCAATTTCTCCTCAATATAATTTCGATCTGATAAAATATTTATTGGCCTGAGTGAAACACTATATACATATAGGATATCTGAAATATAGAATTAATAATTCAGTAAATGATGAGTGAGGAAACCCTTTGAAAATCGAGATTGCAGAAATTAGACTACAGAATTGACAATTGTACATAACTTTGAAAATGTTGGCAAATTTTACAAACAGGGAAACGTGGTATAAAACACAATTGTCATTGAAAAAAAAAATGACGGCCAATCAAAACAACTTCCGATCACTAGCGAAATCTGACTGGGGTCGACAGTAACTACTGTCGGTGTCAAAAGTTGAGACCACTCGAAATAAACGTCTATAACTCGACGAAGAAAAATCGTAAAGATATGAGACCAATTGCACTGTATAATATAAGTTTTTCACTCGCCCAATACGAAGTTTCAAGCTTTTAATTTGATTAGTCAATTTATAATCGCTGTGAGAAGCCGAAAACCCCCCCGATTTTCAGGGTCCGTAAAAGTCGGCAAAGTTTGCACCGCTACCGAACATACGAAAATTTTTTTTTTTCAATCGTCAATTTTTTCAGAGATTCGCTGAACCCCTGGAAAGCCAACGAGAGAAGAAAAAACTCGATGTTATGATAATTATTTATTTAATTAATAGAAATGTCGACTGCGGCTATCTCGTTGTAGAATTGCCGAACCGACCTAGAAAAAAAATGCACTCTGCATTCAATGTAAAACACATTCGGTCAATATGTTTCTAATGAATAATCTCATTCGTCAACAAAGATAGTAATAAATAAAAGAGATTACAGAACTTCCCATTTTTCCCCAATCTCCGCGACATATTGTACAATTTTTCGGACTCTGGATCATCAGCACTTCAATCCTCAGTCAGAAGGGTCACAATATGTCAATATGTCACTATTATATGTCAATATTACTTGAACACGTTGAAAATTCTCCCCCCCCCTCCAAACCGCGCACCGTATTTTCCAGATAAGATGTGCGATCGGAAGGGTCATTGCTTTGCCCCCCGCCACAACTCCACCTTAAAACCAGCCATTAGGGTCAAATTAGGCGCTGCGATCATGCACCTATTTTCCAAAATGAGCCATCAGATGAAATTTTTCAACTGGTAATTGATTCTTCCATATATTTCTTTTACCGGTGGCTTGGCGCAGTGGGTAAGTTCGTTGCCTCACATGCGAAAGGTTCCGAGTTCAAATCCCGGCCGAGTAGAATGGTGTGATCTAACCATTTTAAAGTTTGATCATCATCACAGTATATCCTAACCGGGTCGAAGCGATGTAAAATAACGATAAAAAAAATAGATATATTTTTTTACAATTATAATCAGGGTTAAAAGGGTGTGTAGTTTTCAAGACATAGATGGAAACTTGAAAATCCTTTCCTCACCTACTTCTGCCACACACCCAATTTCTAAAATGAACAGGTAAAGTCAGAGAAATCGATGGTTTTTGAGACGCAAACCTCCCCGCCCCCCCCC
>NW_021680907.1:165261-170269 GCF_001412515.2 Diachasma alloeum
GGTTTTTGAGACGCAACCCCCCCCCCGCCCCCCCCCCTCCCGAGCATCTAATTCTCAAGGTGAGCTATCAGGTGAAAAATTTGGCACTCGCACTTGATTCCTTTATATTTTTTTCTCACAAGCTGCATGAGGGTCAATAGGGTCAGTCATTTTTTAGATATGGAAAGCTGAACCCACTCTACGCCTTCTTGCAGTACACACCCAATTTTCAGAGTGAAAACTGTTAGGGTCAGAAAGCTCAGTGTTTTCGACATTCCCTCCCCACTCTCCACTCCGTGCGGCCATGCACCTAATTCAAAAATGAATCAGAAGGGTAAGAAAGGTCAGAAAAAAAATCCCCCCCCCCCATCGCACTTTCAACAATCCGTTTTAGGGCCAGAAAGGTCAAGAAAAAATTCCCACACCCCCCTCGGACTGCCCAATCTATTAAGGGTCAGAAGGGTCAGGAAAAATACCTAACCCGCCCCCATTACAGCGTTAACCAAAAAACAAAAATTCATCGCGCCTTCCGTTTCTCGCGCCCAGCACAAACCGATTTGGGGTCAGAAGAGTCCGGGAAAAATTGACCCCCACCCCCCTCTGCACCGTTCGTGAAGGATCAGGAAAAATTCTCCTCCCGCCCACCCTTCGCAATCTGATTTAGGGTCAGAAGGGTCCGAAAAAAAATGCCCGCCTCCACATCGAACACAAAACAATTCGATTAAGGGTCAGAAGTGTCAGGAAAAATCTCACCCCTCGCAACCGCAACAGTCCGATTAAAGGTGAGGAAAAACTGACGCCCCCTCTCGCACCATTCCCAATTCGATTTAAGGTCAGAACGGGTAAGAAAGATTGCCCCAATCTCTNAATGCCCGCCTCCACATCGAACACAAAACAATTCGATTAAGGGTCAGAAGTGTCAGGAAAAATCTCACCCCTCGCAACCGCAACAGTCCGATTAAAGGTGAGGAAAAACTGACGCCCCCTCTCGCACCATTCCCAATTCGATTTAAGGTCAGAACGGGTAAGAAAGATTGCCCCAATCTCTTTGGACTTCCCACAATGCGATTAAGGGTAAGAAGGATCAGGAAAAATACCTCCCTCCCTTCATCATTCTCAATTTGGTTAAGGGTCAGGAGGGTCAGGAAAAAATTTCCACCAACCCTTGGACCTTCGCAATTTGATTTAGGGTCAGAAGGGTCAAAAGGAAAATTCCCCCCACCCCTCTTCGACTTCCCACAATGCGATTAAGGATCTGAAAGGTCATAAAAAAACCCCCATCGCACCCTCAACTATCCGATTTAGGATATGTCAGGAAAATTCCCCCCCCCTTCGACTCCTAACAATGTGATTGAGGGTCAGAAGTGTCAGGAAAAATTCCCCACCTCCTCGCACGCTTCGCAATTCGATTTAGGGTCAGAATGGTCAGGTAAAATTCCCCCCCCTTGGACACCCCATAATATGATTAAGGGTGACAAGGGTCACGAAAAAATTCCCTCCCCTTTGCATCCTCAACAAAGAACCCAAAATTTCGCCCTCCCGCCCAACCCACCATCAACTATCCAATTTAGGGTCAGAAGGGTCAGGAAAAAAAATTGCGCCCCCCCTTGGATCGCCCAGAATGCGATTAAGGGTCAGAAGGGTCAGGAAAAATTTCCCCCCCCCCTCGCACGCTTTGCAATTCGATTTAGGGTCAGAAAAATCCCCCCCTTGGACATCGCACAATGCGATTAAGGGTGATAGGACAGGAAAAAATCCCCTCCCCATTGCATCCTCAACAAAGAATCCGAAATTCCCCCCTCCCCATCATCGCACACTCAACTATCCGCTTTAGGGTCACAAGGGTCAGAAAAAAAATCCCCTCACCCTTCGGATCCGCGGAAATCCGATTTGGGGTGTGAAGGATCGGGAAAAAAAGACCCCCGCCCCTCGGACCTTCGCAATTTGATTTAGGGTCCGAAGGGTCGGAAAAAAATATCCCCCCCCCACCTTGGAATTCCCACAATGCGATTAAGGGTCAGAAGAGTAAACAAAATCTCCCCATCACACCCTCAACAATCCGATTTAGGGTCACAAGGGTACAAAAAAATTCCCCTTCCCCTTGAACTTGCCACAATGCGATTAAGGGTCAGGAAGGTAAAAAAAACCCCCCCCCCCCATCAGAACCATAACAATCCCTTTTAGGGTCAGAAGGGTCAGGAAAAATTCCCCCCCCCCCTTGGACTTCCCGCAATGCGATTAAGGGTCACAAGGGACAGGAAAAAATCCCATCCCCTTTGCATCCTCAACAAAGAACCCAAAATTCCCCCCTCCCCCCGCCCATCGCACCCACAACTATCCGATTTAAGGTCAGATGGGTCAGAAAAAAATTCCCCTTGGATCTTTCACGATCCGATGTGGGGTCTGAAGGGTCAGAACCCCCCCCCCCCGTAGCGTCGCGCCTGTAACTACACACACACCAACGCGTAACACACGCACGGATACGACAACGCTGAGAGACGACTGGACATCGGTGACATCATCGCGCTCTGTCACGCGCCCAGTATAAAATACCTCTCGCTCACACCTATTGGCACGCGTATCCAAATTCCCATCTTACGCGATTTATTATAGTCAGTAGAGTCTAACACTGACCTCCGATCAGATCACTTTGATTATTCTTTCTCTTTTGTATATATATTCTGAACGTCTTGATTAAACTGTAATTTAAATACTAATTACATTTATTAGTGAATTGTTACATCCCTCAACAACCTCAACTCCTACATTGGTGACCCCGACGTGATATAATTAGGGAAATTCGACGTTTTAAACGACAAAAGTGAAAATCCTCGCGTCTCGCGCGCGTGCAGTGCAACTGAAAAATTCATTCTCTCGTCCACGTGTTCTCATCCGTTTTTCCGAACAACGCGCGCGACTCAGTTTTCCGAATGCTGTAGTGAATCCCGCGAGTGCATTCTAGTTAAGTGGCGCGCTTATGAAAATAATTGATTTCGTTGTGTGACCCACGCTTCGGTTTTTGAACGACGCCGTCTCGAGATTTCTGGAACATTCCAACCGTCCGAGCGTCAAGACTTTGGTTTCCCATTGTTCTCGCGGAACCAAAACAAACCGAATAAAAGTGATATCCGACTGGATATTTGTGACCTCGCGCCGACACATTGCCGAACACCCATAGACGTTGTGTTGTGTTGGTGACAAATAGAGACTACAACAGCCTTTATTTTTCTCACAAATTTATTCCTTAAGCTTAATCGCGCTGTGAAGTAAAATTCATCGATTTTATTTCTCGGAAGTAAAATAAAATAAAATCAACATGGTGACAACAGCAGCTGACATCCAAACAACTCCGATCATATCGACAGCAACGGCTATAATGAGGCCCAAGCTCATCGCAAGGCCGTTCGACGCCGACAAACCCGCGCTGTGGTTCGCGCAGCTGGAGACACAGTTCGCTGACCTGGGATACGTCACCGAGTCAGATAAATACAACAAAACGGTACCGCTGATCGACACTACTTACGCGGCAGAAGTCGAACATTTAATTGTCTCCAGACCTGTAACAATCATCCAATTGCTCGACAGGGAGAGCGAGGAGAACCGCGAGGAGATCTGAAAGTCCCTGGGCATCCGCGCTCCACCTGGCCCCTAAAGGCAACAACGGATGGAGGCCATGCGGTGATTAGCGCGCACTCAACGACAGGACAATACCAGATAAGTATCCTGTTCGTTATCTAGAAGATTTTGCTGCCAACCTTCATGGCAAAACAATCTTTTCCACCATAGATTTGGTTAAAGCCTTCAACTAAATTCCAGTGGCACGCGAAGACATCCAGAAAACGGCAATAATCACGCCATTTAGACTCGTCGAATTCCCAGACATTTGGCCTCAGAAACACAGCTCAGACATTCCAACGTCTGATCGACGAGTTGACACGCGATCTACCATTTTTGTTCCCGTACATAGGACATCTTGGTAGCATCGGAAAACGCGGAGCAACATCACGAGCACCTGAGGATCCTCTTCCAACGACTCCAGGACTACGGGCTGATAATCAACGTCACCAAATCAGTTCTCGGACAGCCAGAGGTACTTTTCCTCGGACACGTGATCAACGCTCAAGGAATTAAACCCCCCAAGGATCGATTCAACGCGATCTTGGAGTTCACAAGGCCAACAACGGTTAAATTGCTACGCAGATACCTCGGAACTCTAAATTTCTACCGGAAGTTCATCAAGGGAGCAGCATAAATCCTCGCCCCGCTGAACGCCGCGACTCAGGGGATGAACGTCAAGAAAAAGCCACCAGTAACCTGGTCTCCAGCCCTTGAAGAAGCATTTACGCGCAGCAAGCAAGCGCTAGCAGAAGCCACTCTGTTGTCTCATCCAAATATCGAGGCAGAGTGGGCTATCTTCACAGACGCGTCTTCATCACGCGATCGGCGCCGTTCTACAGCAGAAACACCACGGTTCCTGGCAGCCGTTAGCCTTCTTCAGCAAGAAACTTGGAATTTCTTCGCAGAAACACGCGGCTTACGACAGGGAATTGGAAGCAATCTACGAGGTAGTACTGCACTTCAGGCACATCTTTGAAGGACGACATGTGATAATTTTCACCGATCACAAACCGCTGACTCACGCGTTCCAACAGAAACCGGAACGAGCTTCACTCTGGCAATACAGGAGACTGGACTACATCGCCCAGTTTTCCACGGACATCAGATACGTCGCGGGCCCAGACAACGTCGTGGCACACGCCCTATCACGAGTAGAGGAAATCACGACTGCCGTCACACCTCAGCAGCTGGTAGATGCCCAACGCGACGATCAAGAACTCCGACAATTACTCCAGCGACCGGACGTGAACCTGCGACTGGACCGCTNCGTGAACCTGCGACTGGACCGCTTACAACTCCCAGGAATGGACGAACCACTGTACTGTGATGTATCATCAGGTACAGTTCGCCCATACGTTCCGACTCCGCTGAGACAACAGGTCTGCAGCTCACTGCACTCAATGGCTCATCC
>NW_021680908.1:0-218 GCF_001412515.2 Diachasma alloeum
TCTCTCTCTCTGTCTCTCTCTCTGTCTCTCTCTCGCTCTGTCTCTCTCTTTCTCTCTGTCTTTCTCTCTGTCGCTCTCTCTGTCTCTCTCTCTGTCTCTCACTCTCTGTCTCTCTCTTTGTCTTTCTCTCTCTGTCTCTCTCTCTGTCTCTCTCTCTCTCTCTGTCTCTCTCTTTCTCTCTCTCTCTGTCTGTCTCTCTCTCTCTCTCTGTCTCTCTC
>NW_021680908.1:426-658 GCF_001412515.2 Diachasma alloeum
CTCTCTCTGTCTCTCTCTCTGTCTCCCTCTCTCTGTCGCTCTCTCTGCCTCTCACTCTCGGTCTATCTCTCTGTCTCGAACTCTCTGTCTCTTTCTCTCTGTCTCTCTCTCTGTCTCTCTCTCTCTGTCTCTCTCTGTCTCTCTCTCCGTCTCGCTCTCTGTCTCTCTCTCTATCTCTCTCTCTGTCTTTCTCTCTGTCTCTCTCTGTCTCTCTCTCTGTCTCTCTCTCTCT
>NW_021680908.1:2328-2487 GCF_001412515.2 Diachasma alloeum
TCTCTCTCTGTCTCTCTCTGTGTCTCTCTCTGTCTCTCTCTCTCTGTCTCTCTCTCTCCGTGTTTCTCTCTGTCTCTCTCTCTGTCTCTCTGCCTCTCCCTCTCTCCATCACTCTATCTCTCTCTCTCTCTCTCTCTCTCTCTCTCTCTCTCTCTCTCT
>NW_021680908.1:8642-9235 GCF_001412515.2 Diachasma alloeum
TCTGTCTCTCTCTGTGTCTCTCTCTCCCTCTCTCCCTCTCTCTGTCTCTCTCCCTCTCTCTGTCTCTCTCTCTCTCTCTCTCTCTCACTCTGTCTCTCTCTCTGTCGCTCTCTCTCTCTCTCTCTCTCTCTCGCTCTCTCTCTCTCTCTCTCTCTCTCGCTCTCTCTCTCTCTCTCTCTCTCTCGCTCTCTCTCTCTCTCTCTCTCTCTCGCTCTCTCTCTCTCTCTCTCTCTCTCGCTCTCTCTCTCTCTCTCTCTCTCTCGCTCTCTCTCTCTCTCTCTCTCTCTCGCTCTCTCTCTCTCTCTCTCTCTCTCGCTCTCTCTCTCTCTCTCTCTCTCTCGCTCTCTCTCTCTCTCTCTCTCTCTCGCTCTCTCTCTCTCTCTCTCTCTCTCGCTCTCTCTCTCTCTCTCTCTCTCTCGCTCTCTCTCTCTCTCTCTCTCTCTCGCTCTCTCTCTCTCTCTCTCTCTGTCTCTCTCTCTCTCTGTCTCTCACTGTCTGTCTCTCTCTCTGTCTCTCTTTCTGTCTCTCTCTTGGTCTCTTTCTGTCTCTCTCTCTCTGTCTCTCTCTCTGTCTCTCTCTCTGTCTCTCTCTCT
>NW_021680908.1:10541-14697 GCF_001412515.2 Diachasma alloeum
TCTCTCTCTCTCTCTCTCTGTCTCTCTCTCTCTCTCCACAGGCAGAGGTGTACTGCTACGTGGCGCGTCCCCAGGTGACGGATAGGGGAAATCTCACACCGGTCTCTCATCTGAGACGACCAGGCGGGAAAGGGCGAAATTAAATAGTCCTCGCGGATCAAACGCCCCAAGCTAAGGTGTGAGACATCGTGCCGAGGGCTGCATGGTACCATGGATGTGGTGCCGCAAACGATTCCGCTGGGGCACCTCGTCCAACCCCAGTGTTACCCTTCATTGGGCAAAGTGGCGTTACTCTGGGAGAGCTACGTACCAGTTGTGGACCTTTTTAGATCGGGCAGTACTCGTGGGAACAAAGATGGAAGACAACAAAAACCAAAACACACAGAAGAATGGGCACGCCCAACATGCAGCGCTTGATGCGAGTGCGGAGATGAAGAGGACGGAAGCATGTGATCGTCTGGAACGGCTCATCACGGAGGCGATTGAATTCGCCAACCCGAAGCCGAATATACACAAGGAGCTCAAGTTGAAGCTGATGGCAACCAGTGGTGCCTTCAGACGACTGAAAGACATCGAGATGCCTAGGCCGAGGCAAACTCACCCCCAGCCTCTCCTCATACCGCCGATTCCGAACATACCAACGACACCGTTGCTCAATCGGACCAGTTCTGAGACGACGCTGAAGGACACCGATGGGGAAGAACAGACGGGAACGCCGTCATCTGCCAAGCGACGGAAGCGCTCCTCACCTGAGGTAGTTCCCAAGGTGGTGAAGAAGCGTAAGGAGCAGGGACCACCAGCACCGCCCCAAGCCCAGCCTCCTAAGGAGGCGGACTGGCAGGAGGCTGGGAAAAAGAGGAAGGGGAAGAAGAAGCAGCCGAAATAGCCGCCGCTCCCGAAGCAGAGGACACGAGCGGCAAGGCCGAATGCACTCATCATCCGCCCGAAGGACAAGGCGGCATACGCCGACATCGTTAAAAGGATGAACCAGGACGCATCGGCTGGAGCGTCCCAACAGTGTGTGGACAAGATCCGGAAGACGGCCACAGGGGACATGTTGATTGTCCTCACGAAGACCAACGCCGACAAGGTCCCAGTCCTGCAGGAGGCCATAACCAAACTCCTCGGCGAGGAGGCGGAGGTTATTAACAAAACACCGGAGGAAGAACTGGAGATAAAGGATCTCGACGAGACCACAACGAAAGAAGAGGTACTCGCAGCACTGGTGGTGGCCGCTGGAGAGAACTCCAGAGTCCCAACGAACGCAGTCAAATCGTTGCGGAAGGCTCACGGAGGCACTCAGACGGCCTGGGTGAAATTGCCTGTGGCAACGGCGAAGAAGATTGCCGGAGAGCATGGCAAAATCAAGATTGGCTGGGTTAACTGCCGGATTAGAGGAGTGGAGAGACCCCTGAAGTGCTATAAGTGCTGGAACTTCGGACATCTCGCCAATCACTGCAAGGGCGAGGTGGACCGCTCTAAATTCTGCATCAAATGTGGGGAGGGTGGCCATCTGGTCGCCAAATGTCAGACAGAAGCCAAATACGCCCTCTGTGTTGTGAAGGGCCGCACGGATAACTGTACCCATATCGCTGGTAGCAGCAGATGCCCAGTGTACAATGAGGCAGTCCAGGCGGTAACGAAGAAACGACAATGAGAATACTGCAGCTCAACCTCAATCATTGTGAGGCCGCACACGACTTGCTCACGCAGTCGGTGCGGGAGCTAAAGCCCGACCTCGTCATGATCTCGGAGCCATACAGACATCTCAACGCTCAACCACGGGAGACGGATACCACCGCTAAGGCCGTTATCTGGTCCTGCCGGAAGTACCCATTCCAGAGCACTGCCAACACGACGGAGAGCGGCTTTGTGAGAGCTCAGCTGGATGGATTTTATTTCTACAGCTGCTATGCTCCTCCTAGCCTATCTATCGATGAGTTTACAGACCCTCTGGACCGACTGGCCGAGGACACGAAGCAACACTTCCCCGTGGCATTCGCGGGGGACTTCAACGCCTGGGCAGTTGACTGGGGCAGTAAGGTGACGAACAAGAGGGGACAAGCGCTGCTAGAGGCCATGTCCTCACTGGACGTGGTCCTTCTAAACAGTGGCGAGAAACCAACGTTCGAAAGAGCAGGGGCGAGTTCAATCGTGGACCTCACCTTCGTGAGCAGCAGCCTCGTCAGGGGAAGCTGCTCTTGGGAGGTGATGGACATCTACACCGCCAGCGACCATCATGCTATCTTCTGGGAGGTATCTACCCAACGGAAGATTGGACCAGCACCCAGGAGGACCAACACCGTAGGTTGGAAAACGAACGCCTTCGATCCCGGCACCTTTCGAGAGATATTCAACAACCGCCCGGTCTGCGGCAGCAATGCTACGGAGAAGGCACAAGAAGTCATGAAGAGAGCCACTGAAGCCTGCGATGCTACCATGCCTCGAAAACGCAGTGCGAACAGGCTCCCATCGGTCTACTGGTGGAACGATGACATTGCTGCCCTTCGCAAGGAATGCATTCGGGCGAGGAGGCAGGCACAACGGGGTCGAAAGAAGCCGAACTCCGAAGAACTGGAGGCCAACTACAAGGAGGCACGCCGGACACTCAACAAAGCGATCAAAGCGAGTAAGAGCCAGTCGTGGAAGGAGCTCCTTGACGAAGTCGAGGGGGATCCGTGGGGGAGACCGTATGGTGTCGTTATGAAGCGGTTGAAAAACCAGCCGATGCCGACACCTACGTGTCCCGTGCTCCTGAGGAAGATTGTCTCGGTGTTGTTCCCACAACAACGGGCTCTCGACTTCTCTACTGGGGAGTACGAGATAGAGACGATCCCATCAGTAACGTCTGAGCAGATGCTGGAAGCCTGCGACCGGTTCGGAAACACCAAAGCTCCAGGACTAGATGGAATGTCCAACGTTGCCCTGAAAGTAGTTATCAACGCAGCACCAGGAATCTTCTTGAGTATATACAATGCGTGCGTTCAGGAGGGAATTTTCCCTGTGAAGTGGAAGCAGTAGAGATTAGTGCTCCTCCCCAAGGGGAAGAAGCCACCGGACGAACCTTCGTCCTATCGTCCACTCTGCATGCTGGACACCGCTGGAAAGATCTTGGAGCGCATTATCCATCAGAGGATCGAGGAAGTTGTCGAGCCGCAACTGGCTGACAACCAGTACGGTTTCCGCAAGGGTCGTTCCACCCTGGATACCATCGACCGGGTCGTCTCCATCGCACGGGACGTAATATTCGGCGAAAGGTGGAAACATGGTACGAAACAGTACTGTCTGGTAGTAACGTTGGACATCAAAAATGCCTTCAACTCCGCCAGATGGGACTGCATCATGGAGGCTCTCACAAAAATGGAGGTACCGGGATACCTGCGGAGAATGGTGGGAAGCTACTCCACCGATAGGGTCCTGAAGTACGACACGGACGATGGCCCCAAGGAGTACAAAGTGACTGGCGGTGTTCCCCAGGGCTCAGTACTTGGCCCACACCTGTGGAATATCATGTATGACGGTCTCTTGAAGCTGAAGCTGCCAAAGGGAGCTACATTCGTCGCTTATGCAGATGATGTGGCTCTCGTAGTCGTCGCCAAAACACTGGAGGAGATCAATTACATCTTTGAGATCACCTATGCGATGACCCGCCAATGGATGGTCTCAGTGGGACTGATGTTGGCGGACCAGAAGACGGAGGCCGTGTTGATCACGAGCAGGCAGAAGATTGAAACCATCACGCTGCGAGTTGGGGACCATGAAATCACCTCCCAACCATCTTTACGGTACCTGGGAGTGATGATTGATGCCCGGCTCAGTTTCAAGCAGCAGGCAGAGCACGTCGGTACCAAGGCGTCCGGAGTTGGGACTGTCCTGTCACGGCTCATGCCTNAAAATCACCTCCCAACCGTCGTTACGGTAACTGGGAGTGATGATTGATGCCCGGCTCAGTTTCAAGCAGCAGGCAGAGCACGTCGGTACCAAGGCGTCCGGAGTTGGGACTGTCCTGTCACGGCTCATGCCTAACATCGGAGGCCCAAAGCAGAAGAGGAGAGCGTTACTGTCGTCGGTAACTACGTCGGTCCTCACATATGGCATTTCCATCTGGGCTGATGCGCTGCTGATCCAGCATGCACGACGGAAAGTGGCGTCGGTC
>NW_021680908.1:14854-17094 GCF_001412515.2 Diachasma alloeum
CCATCTGGGCTGATGCGCTGCTGATCCAGCATGCACGATGGAAAGTAGCATCGGTCTATGGGCTGAGCGCCCTCAGAGTGGCCAGTGCATTCCGCACGGTGTCGGAGGATGCCGTGTGTGTTATCACCGGAATGCTGCCGATCGGAGTACTGGCGGAGGAACGAAGATGCCTCTACCGGCGGAAGGGGACGAAAACACTTGGAGCAGCTGAACTGAGGATGGACGAGAGGACCAACAGCCTGCACCGATGGCAGATGCTATGGGAGGCCTCGAGCAAAGGGAGATGGACTCACCGCCTGATCCCGCAAGTGGACGTATGGATGAAACGAACCCACNCTTGGAGCAGCTGAACTGAGGATGGACGATAGGACCAACAGTCTGCACCGATAGCAGATGCTGTGGGAGGCCTCGGGCAAAGGGAGATGGACTCACCGCCTGATCCCGCAGGTGGACGTATGGAGGAAACGAACCCACGGAGTGGTGAACTACTACCTCACCCAGATGCTATCAGGACACGGGTGCTTCCGGGCTTATCTTCACAGGTTTCACCACGAGGATTCCCCGGAGTGCCCGACCTGCGTTGGAGTCTCCGAAGACGCGGAGCATGTGTTCTTCGTGTGCCCGCGCTTCAACGCGCCTCGCAGCGCTCTCGAGAGTACAGCAGGAGGGAGGATTCAGCCTGGAAATCTGGTGAAAACTATGCTTTCATCAGAACCAGCCTGGGAAGCGACCAGCACCTTTGCGGTGGAAGTCCTGAAGGAACTACGCCAAGCTGAACAGGAGAGAAAGAAAGATAAGAGGAAAAAGAAGAACACGTAAGAGGAAGGAAGCAATGATTTCCATTATCTGAAGGAAGAGCTAAGGCTGAATCCTCCCCCCGCGCTGTAGTGCCTACCGGCGATTCCACGGGGAACAGGAGGCAGGTGTAGAGGATGTTTTTTTAGTCGGTACGGGTTGCATATTCGCCGAACCAATACATGTCAGGTCTTACCAACCATGGCGGTTCGAGGTCAATACCACCACCAGACCTGACCAATCCCGACACTGCAGTCCAGGAATCTTCATCCCGGACCCAAGTGCGTACGTAAAAAGCATTTTTTTAAACTTCTATAAAAAAAAAATCTGCCTCTCTCTGCCTCTCTCTCTCTCTNGAGACTGTCCGGTCACGGCTCATGCCCAACATCGGAGGCCCAAAGCAGAAGAAGATAGCGTTACTGTCGTCGGTAACTACATCGGTCCTCACATATGGCATTGCCATCTGGGCTGATGCGCTGCTGATCCAGCATGCACGACGGAAAGTGGCGTCGGTCTATCGGCTGAGCGCCCTCAGAGTGGCCAGTGCATTCCGCACGGTGTCGGAGGATGCCGTGTGTGTTATCACCGGAATGCTGCCGATCGGAGTACTGGCGGAGGAACGAAGATGCCTCTACCGGCGGAAGGGGACGAAAACACTTGGAGCAGCTGAACTGAGGATGGACGAGAGGACCAACAGCCTGCACCGATGGCAGATGCTATGGGAGGCCTCGAGCAAAGGGAGATGGACTCACCGCCTGATCCCGCAAGTGGACGTATGGATGAAACGAACCCACGGAGAGGTGAACTACTACCTCACCCAGATGCTATCAGGACACGGGTGCTTCCGGGCTTATCTTCACAGGTTTCACCACGAGGATTCCCCGGAGTACCCGACCTGCATTGGAGTCTCCGAAGACGCGGAGCATGTGTTCTTCATGTGCCCGCGCTTCAACGCGCCTTGCAGCGCTCTCGAGACTACAGTAGGAGGGAGGATTCAGCCTGGGAATCTGGTGAAAACTATCCTTTCATCAGAACCAGCCTAGGAAGCGACCAGCACCTTTGCGGCGGAAATCCTGAAGGAACTACGCCAAGCTGAACAGGAGAGAAATAAAGATAAGAGGAAAAAGAAGAACACGTAAGAGGAAGGAAGCAATGATTTCCATTATCTGAAGGAAGAGCTAAGGCTGAATCCTCCCCCCGCGCTGTAGTGCCTACCGGCGATTCCACGGGGAACAGGAGGCAGGTGTAGAGGATGTTTTTTTAGTCGGTACGGGTTGCATATTCGCCGAACCAATACATGTCAGGTCTCACCAACCATGGCGGTTCGAGGTCAATACCAACACAAGACCTGACCAATCCCGACACTGCACTCCGGGAATCTTCATCCCGGACCCAAGTGCGTACGTAAAAAGTATTTTTTTAAACCTCTATAAATAAAAAAAAAA
>NW_021680908.1:17309-20746 GCF_001412515.2 Diachasma alloeum
TCTCTCTCTCTCTCTCTCTCTCTCTCTCTCTCTCTCTCTCTCTCTCTGTCTCTCTCTCTGTCTCTCTCAAATGGTTAGTGGAGCAATACAATAATCTGACAATTATTCTTGAAGTGAGTGAGCGTATTCATAAGCAAATCTTGAGCAGGGGCTTCATTAACATTGGATGGAACAGATGCAAGGTTTGTGATTATGTGAAAATCATTCGATGTTACAAATGTTGTGGTTTTTATCATATCGCAAAGTTCTGTAAAAAGAGTGAAACTTGTGGCAGGTGTGCTGGGGACCACCTAACCTCAAATTGTACGAATAACTTGCTGAAGTGTGTGACATGTCTGAAATATAAGGATGATTTGAATTTGAAGGATGGGGAGATTGAACATGAAATCGCTAATAAAAAATGTCCATCATACAAATATTTTTTAGACTTGAGAAAGAACAAACTCAGAAATCCGAGAAAACAGTAGACCATATTTTGATAAATAAAAAAAAGAAAGAAATTTCAGTATTATATATGAACGTACGCAGTGTGGTAAGAAATAAAGATGAACTAGAGGAAATGATAATAAAACCAAAAAATCCTGCAATATTAGTGCTTAGTGAGACAAGGGTAAATGAAGACATTGAAGATGCTGAAATATCAATAAATGGATATGTGTTAATAAGATGTAACTCTGAAACAAGGATAACAGGTGGGGTTATAATGTATATAAGAAAAGATATCAAATATCAAAATATTGTAAATACTAAGATTATGAATAATTGTTGGGCGATTGGTGTGAAAATTAGGAGTAAAATTTGTAATGGTGTATTGATCGGCACCTATCATTCACCGAGTTCAAGTGATATCGAATTTATAAATTTTATTGAGGAAATTTGGGAATCTGTAGGTAATGAAACTGATTGTTGGTGTGTTGGAGACTTTAATATCGATCTCAAAAGGGATACATTTTATTCAAAGAAACTCGTGAATATATTTAATGGTCTTGGTATGAAACAAATAATACAAGAACCTACAAGAATTGAAAAAGACTCAGCTACATTGATCGATCTTTTATTTTGTAATAATAGTAATAATATGTGTCCAAGCGTATTACACGACAAAAAAATTACTCACCATGCAATTATTTCGATAAACTTGGGTAACGTAGAGACTGATTATAAACTAAAGGAAACAATAATAAGAGACTTTAAGAATTTTAATGAAAGTAGTTTTGTGAAAAAATTGACGAAGGCAACTGAAGTTAAATATTTGAATGTAAATGGAAATATGTGCCTAGAAGAAAAGGCAAATATATTTATTGATCTAGTTTTAGAGGCCATTGATGAAGAAGCGCCGAAAAAGACGATCTTCAAAAAAGATAAAATAAATGACAAAAAGTGGTTCAGTGACGAGGTTAAGTGCCATATACAAGAGAGGGATAAATTATTCAAAATTGCGAAAGCTGATAGAACAGAGGCTAGCTGGCTCAACTATGCAAAGAAAAGAAATTTAACTGTGACAGAAATACGTAAGGCCAAGAAGGCTTATTAAGAAAATGAGATTGACAATAATAAAAATGATTGTAAAAAATTGTGGAAGACACTAAAAACTGTACTAAGTAAAAAACAAGATAGGGCTTTGCCGGACGAAATTGATGTGAATGGACAAATGATAGATAATGATACAGCAATCGCCAATGCATTCAATAATTACTATGTACAAAGTGTGAATGAGATCGTGAATAGTATAGATAGCATAGGGAATTTAGTTTCCACTGGAATGAATTACACTGATTTGAAATTTGAAAAATTCAACTCGATCTCTCACAACGATCTGAATAAAATTATAAATAATTTGAAAGATAAAAAAGGAACCAGTGAAGGTATCTCGACAGGAATAATAAAAATGATCAACAGTTCAATAGGGTCACAATTTCTAGAAATATTGAATACAAGTATTGAATAAGGGTGCGTTCCACAATCGTGGAAATACTCTGAAATAATGCCTATCCAGAAAATTAACAATACAAAAAAGGTGGAGGAATTCAGACCTATAAATATGCTCCCGCAGTATGAAAAAATTCTAGAGAAGATAGTGGCAGGACAACTCGTTGATTATTTCGAGAGAAATGATCTATTTATGAAGGAACAATATGGTTTTAGGGCTGGAAGGTCATGTGAAATGGCGATCCAGCAATTAATATCTGAATGGAAGAGGAATATCAGTAATGGAAAAATTGTGGGAGTCATATTTATAGATCTGAAGCGAGCATTCGAAACGATTGATAGGGATCTACTTTTGATAAAGCTGGAAAAATATGGAATAATTGGTAAGGTTAGGGATTGGTTCCAATCCTATTTGACAGGACGTACCCAAACTACGTACTACGGGTCTGGTAAATCGGAAACGATCGAGGTACCGACGGGAGTGCCTCAGGGTTCTGTCCTCGGGCCATTGTTGTTTCTGATTTATGTAAATGACATTGAAAGAAGTAGTGGATTAAATTGTGAAATAAGGCTGTTTGCGGATGACATGAGCATTTTTGTAGCTGAGAATAGTTCCAAAGAGATCGAAATAAGATTGACTGAATCCTTGCACATACTAGAAAATTACTTTGAAGCAAACAAACTCAAAATGAACGTACAGAAAACAAAACTCATGGTAGTGCATCATCAAAAACAGGAAAAAGGGAAAAATGTCGAGATATGTTCCAAGAGCGGAGTGAAAATGGAAAGAGTAATGGATTTTAAGTATCTGGGTGTAATTATTGATTCACATCTAACTTTCAAGAAACATCAGGAGTATATTAGTAAAAAAATAGGAAAGAAAGTCGGAGTGTTGAGACGAGTGGGTAACCACATAAGCATAATGGCCAGGAATATAATTTATAAGAGCATCATTGCCCCGCACTTTGAGTACTGTTCCACAATTCTATTCACGATGAATGATGAAAGCATGAAGGTGCTTCAAAAAATGCAAAACAGAGCAATGCGTGTGATCCTACATTGTTCGAAGCGTACAAAAATCAGTGATATGCTGCAGGCGTTAGGATTTATGAGTGTTGAAGAGCGGATAAAATATAATGTGATAAAGTATGTGCATGAAATGTATGGGAAAGAAAGCTATGAGACGAAGGATGTGTGTGCGAGAGAAAGCCGGCATTCGGATGATTTAAAAGTAGAGTATGTAAGAACAGCCTTCGGGCAAAATGACGTCATGTACGGAGGAATAAGATTATATAATAAAGTTCCGAAGCATGTAAGAGCAATGTCCGAAAGCGCCTTTAAAAGAGAAGTGAAACAATTTGTGAGGAATTATGACAGTATTTAAAATCTAAATCGATGTAACGAAAATGTAGCTGGAAGCTAATAAAGAACATTCATTCATTCATTCATTCATTCATTCTCTCTCTCTCTCTCTCTCTCTCTCTCTCTCTCTCTCTCTCTCTCTCTCT
>NW_021680908.1:20950-24497 GCF_001412515.2 Diachasma alloeum
CTCTCTCTCTCTCTCTCTCTCTCGGATGAAAAAAAGACTGTTTGACGGAGAACTAAATCACCTATCAATTAACCCTCTTTCATCCCTTAATCTCTGTAAAAAATGGGAGAAATTGTCATGAAAATCACAGCGCAGTACGAAAAATAATTCATTTGCGGCGCACAGTGACTTCCGGTAATTATAAATTCACCTGTCCCCTCCTAATTGAGATTAAGGGATGAAAAAAGGGCAATTCGACGGAGAATTAAATTCCCCATCAATTAACCCTCTTTCATCCCTTAATCTTTGTAACGAAAAAATTTAAACTGCCATGAAAGTCATGGGCCAGTGAGAAAAATAATAGTTTCGCGGCGCACAGTGACTCCCGGTAATTAAAAATTCACCTCTTCCCTCCTAATTGAGATTAAGGGATGAAAAAATGGCAGTGCCACGGAGAATTAAATCCCCTATCAATTAACCCTCTTTCATCCCTTAATCTTTGTAACGAAAAAATTTAAACTGCCATGAAAGTCATGGGCCAGTGAGAAAAATAATAGTTTCGCGGCGCACAGTGACTCCCGGTAATTAAAAATTCACCTCTCCCCTCCTAATTGAGATTAAGGGATCAAAAAAAGGCAGTTCGACGAAGAATTAAATTCCCCATTAATTAAGCCTCTTTCATCCCTTAATCTTTTTAACAAAAAAATAAAAACTGCCGTGAAAGTCATGGGCCAGTAACAAAGATAATTTTTTCGCGGCGGCCAGTGACTTTTCACTATTCGCCCGCGAATTAAAAATACGCTTCTGCCCTTCTAATTGAGATTAAGGGATGAAAAAAGGGCAATTCGACGGAGAATTAAATTCCCCATCAATTAACCCTCTTTCATCCCTTAATCTCAATTAGGAGGGGAGAAGTGAATTTCGCGGGCGAATGGTGAAAAGTCACCGTGCGCCGCGAAACAATGATTTTTCTTACAGGCCCATGTGTTTGATGGCAGTTTTTATTGTTAAATTTCAAATTTTTTTCTTCTCGTATACCTTTTTGGGTCTTACGATTTGTTCCCTTCCCACCCCCCTCAACCCCCTGTACCGTATTTGCCGAAGGGAGGGAAAACCTCATTCGAGGGAAAAACCTGCCCTGGTACTGTCGTCCTTTTTGACGGGACTACCGCTTGGCAGTGAAACTGTGAGATTAGAGCGCTATAAATTTTGACTGCCGATACTGGGAAGCGAACCCAGATCATTGGCATTCGAGTCTAGCACTCTAACCGCACGGCCACTACCGTCGGTAGTTTTTATTGTTATGTTACAGAGATTAAGAGATGACAGAGGGTTAACTGATGGGGAATTTAATTCTCCGTCGAACGGCCCTTTTTTCATCCCTTAATCTCAATTAGAGGGGGAGAAGTGAATTTTTAATTCGCGGGCGAAAGGTGAAAAGTCACTGTGCGCCGAGAAGAAAATTATTTTTCTCACTGGCCCATGACCTTTGTCGTAGTTTGTATTTTTTTGGTAGAGAGATTAAGGGATGCAACGGAGATCGATTGATGGGGAATTTAATTCTTTGTCAAACTGCCCTTTTTTCATCCCTTAATATCAATTAGGAGGGGAGAGGTGAATTTTTAATTACCGGAAGTCAATGTGTGCTGCGAAACTATCATTTTTCTCACTGGCCCATGACTTTCATGGCAGTTTATATGTTTTTGTTACAGAGATTAAGGGATGCAAGAGGGTTAATTGATGGTGAATTTAATTCTCCGTCGAATTGCCCTTTTTTCATCCCTTAATCTCAATTAGGAGGGAAGAGGTGAATTTTTAATTAACGGGAGTCACTGTGCGCCGCAAAACAATTATTTTTCTTACTGCACTGTGATTTTCATGACAGTTTCTTCCATTTTTTACAGAGATTAAGGGATGAAAGAGGGTTAATTGATAGGTAATTTAGTTCTCCCTCAAACAGCCTTTTTTTCATCCGAGAGAGAGAGAGAGGGGGAGACAGCAAACGGCTGACGAAAAACCTCAAATGATTCTTTTTCTCGCATCCAGTCCGTGACGATCCGCAGGCCCGTGCGCGCATGCGCAAATAGTCTTAACAATACTGTAGGGAGTGGGAGTGAGACGGAGACTTCTCTCTCGCACAAAAGGTTCTCATTCACGGCGCCGGATTTAGGCGTTGGAACTGGAAAGTTGCATTCAACTTTGAATCCATAGGAGATTCGCGGGTACGATCAAGACAAAATTTGTGGTAAATTTTCTAATAAAAAATATGGAAAAAAAAAGAAATTCATTGATTCAATGTCAAGATATAAATAGCAACATATATTAGATTTGCTCTGAATAAATAAACAAGCTATTGAAAAAAAAAAACACTGGTATTCCGAATTACAAAAAAAAAATCATCAACTTCAATTTTTTTATTGGAAAACATTTTTTTTTTCCCATCTAATCTTCACGCGGCTCTGGGGCATGAACGGTTGGGAATAGGGGTAAAGTGCCTAAAACATTTTTTGTGTAGAATTCTGATCTCTACAACTTTGTGTGTTACGTTTTTGGACGCACAGCGCGTTATTCACGAGTTATTTCGAAAAAACTGTTTTCAGGGGTAGTTTTTTGGCTTTTTCAACCCCCGCACAAACTTGGGGAACCTTAAATATCCGCCATTAGTTTCATACGCCCAAATCACAAATTCCATAAAAAATGGAGCCTGTATCGCAAACATTCGTATGTTAGACCGACGTTAATTGGACTAGTCGGAGATCCGTTCGGGGTTTCTCCGCGCTTTTGAAAATTCATTCCTCCGCTCCTACTTGAGATTAAGGAATGAAACCGCCGACATTTATTGAGAATTTAATTCTCTATCGATCGGCATCGGTTTCATTCCTTCATTTTCATTAGGGGGAGAGAAATGAATTTTCTAATCGGGAGAGCCCCTCCGGGCTCACTCGACGTCGGAAAGCCGTTCGGGGTTTCTCCGCGCTTTTGAACATTCATTCCTCCGTTCCTAACTGAGATTAAGAAATGACACCGATGTCATTTATTAAAAATCCGTGCGCGTGCTCGCACACTCCCATGCACACACATCGCCGTATTCCGCATCGAGAAAAGATGTAATTTATCAGAAAAGTAAAATTGTTTCTTGAATGTATATCGATTTCGAAAAAAGCTAGTGAACTGCTGATTAAATGTCTTCCAGTATTCCATGATTTGTGCGTTATATCAAGATTCATCNATATCGATTTCGAAAAAAGCTAGTGAACTGCTGATTAAATGTCTTCCAGTATTCCATGATTTGTGCATTATATCAAGATTCATCGTTTCTAACAAAAAAAACTTGAAATCGCATCGTTATGCACGGAGAAATGGTCTCGTTTACAAAAAAACGCTAATTTTCGACTTTTTCCCAAATATTTTTTGGAAAAAACTGGAGAAACGCTGAGACGATCGTCTCCATAATCTAATCAGGTTCAAGTCACATGAAAATTCAGCGATAAAAAAAAAAAAAGTCAAATCGCATCGTTTGTTCAGGAGGAATCGTGGCACAAAATTTTTGTCACAGACGTACGCACAC